>NC_032023.1:5501867-5502105 GCF_001865875.1 Lupinus angustifolius | reverse complement strand
CATCCATCTCAGTTTCGGGTTCAACATTTTCAATGTAGCAAAGTCGTCCAAAGCGGGTTAAGACTACAGCTACTCGTGTACGAAGAAGGGAAACCGGCTCACCCTCCACTCGGGACCGCGGTGACCGCTATTATTCCCTCATTTTGCAAGAGACCCGGTTGGCAAAATTTCAAGGCCGCAAGCCTACATACATCAGGTATGCCGACTTAACCTGGTTAGCGGAACAAAACTTTAGTTT
>NC_032023.1:5501388-5501767 GCF_001865875.1 Lupinus angustifolius | reverse complement strand
AGCTGCTTCCTTATAGCATTTTCATATCTCGCATTGTTGATTACTTACGCATTGACATTTCTGATACCATCATTACTGAGTATACTGATAAAGATTACTTGGTTGGTGAGAGTCTTATTCATAAGATGGGAATCTACAAGTATGGTACTACTTGGCAGTACCAAGAGGACTATACCACCTTTGATCTAGATTTGTCGGATAATGAGAATCAGAAGGATTTGGGTAATCAGAATGCAACTACTCAGGGGGAGTCTTCTGGAACAGCACCTTAGAGCTCTGTTTTTGGTCTAGCTCAGATGGAAGCTATGGAGCAACGGCTTAACAACCGTATGGATCTGCACTTCCAAGGGCTGAAGGACTCTTATTTTGCAGGTATGGA
>NC_032023.1:5501009-5501288 GCF_001865875.1 Lupinus angustifolius | reverse complement strand
TATCAGGGGAGATCAGAACACTGCTATGCCTGATGATCAGACTGACTATCCTCCACCTCAACCTTAGTTTAGCGGACCTTAGACCTAGGTTATCCTATCCTTAGGTTTATTTTTATCTTGTGGCACCTTCTGGATTCAGTTATTGTTGTTGCTTTCATAACTTATTCATATTTTTCTATTTGTCTTTTATTTGACTTTATGGCCTGTACTATTTCATGACTTTCTTGACTCTTTATGCTATGCAAATGTTTTTTTTTTGTTGTTGCTTTAATTATGTCG
>NC_032023.1:5398477-5500909 GCF_001865875.1 Lupinus angustifolius | reverse complement strand
CCTGTTTCTGTTAATCGATTAAAACTGTTTCTGTTTAAAACTGTTCTTTTTGTTAATCGATTAAGATTGTGCATATAATCAATTATCTTTCTTCTTTAATCGATTAAGTAGGGTTGATTCAGCATTAAGTGTTGATTTGCGAAAAGCGGTAATTCTAACCGCGACACCTATTCAACCCCCCCCCCCTTCTAGGTGTATTGTAACCACTGATACCTAACAAAGTTTAAAGACAAGCTTGAAGACATGGACAAATTAACAAACAACAAAGCCAAGACTCAAGTTCACTCAAGTTCAATCATTCAATAAGATCTAGAAGGCTAAGTGTTTTTATATTATCTTAGGTCTTTAGATGTTTGATTGGGTAGAGCATAGGCTAGGTGAACCTTAATGGAAGTCTCACAACCTAAAATTAATCATAACTAAAATAAGACTTACATGCATGCGTACATACATGATTTACATGAAAATTCATAAATACATGATCACATGATTTCGGTGCATTAAACAAAGTTTAAGTCATACATCATTCAAAATCGTGCATCACACTTTTACAATTTATGTAGGAGGTTCATATCACATTAAAGTAGCTTTTTCAGAAAACCCTTAACCGATTAAGGTTTATTTAATCAATTAAGCAATGCAAAATGGGAAATTGTAAATCGATTAAGTTAAAGGTTAATCGGTCAACGGAAGTTACAGTTTCTGAAATCTTGATTTTTAAAGAATTATTAATCGATTAAATAGACTGTTAATCAAATAACTATACCAGAAAATAGAACTATATTTTAAACCAACTTTTCCCATGTGCATCTAACAACTCATAACACGATATTCAAATTGATTTTTAGCTTTCATATCAAAAGTTAGATTTTTGAAAGTGTTTCTGCAAAAGTGAGAAAAGTGTTTTTGATACACAAAAAGAAAGGTAAGAGAATACTTCATGAATCTTTAAGAAGTATTTCAAGATTTCCATTGTCAAATCTTTTACAAAGAAACCTTGCATCTCACATCTTTATACTCTGATTATATGAGACTTTTAGAGAGGTTTTTAGATTCTGGAAGGGTGTATATTCAACACGTGTTAGGTGCAATTACTCATTTGTACACTTAGTTAGACTTTGATATTAACTTTTCTCTTTAGTGTGTGGTAACACCAAGAAGAAGAGACACTATTTGGGAAACCCTAGTTCGAAGTATTGAGGAGGCATTAGAAGCTAGATTCACTATACAAGGGACTTGGTAAGAGAAGTTAGACGTGGTTGGGATGTCCATTAGAAGTGGTGAGGATCCATTAGAAGTGGGTGAAGGGAAGCCATTAGAAGCTTGAGTCCAAGATTCTCTTGTTGGAAGTGTGTTTGTAAAACATTTATTTCCATAGTGAAGAAAAGCTTCCAAGATCATAAGGGGAGGCTTGGATGTAGTTTGCACATGGACAAGAAAACAAACCAAGATAAAATCCACCATCTCATTCTCCTTATCCCTTAACTCTTTATGTTTTCGCATTTTTTTATTTACTTAACTTGACATTCATATTTTGTGTGTTAATTGCATATTTTGTTTTGTGCCATTAACTACATGTTACCATCTGTAATAGTGCATACAAGTTTAGTCAGATCTTTGCATCTTTGTGTTTAAAGAAAACAAGTTTTCAAGAAATAAGAACTAGTTAATCGATTAAGTTCTCTGGTTAATCGATTATATGCATAAGTATTTAATCGATTAATGAGGAAAATTATAAAATATATTTTTCAATCGAGTAACGGTAATCGTGGATTGAACCACTTATTCATCCCTCTAGGTGAAGTTCAGAGCCCATGCGTACCAACATAGATAGTGATGGCTCTCCTCTAGGTGACTGTTACAATGAGTTGCGGAACTCTTACGACTTAACTGAAATGTATAAGTCATGCCTTAGAGGACCACACTACTATGTGCAAGGTGATCTGACCAAGTCTGGATCTATGATTGTTGAGAACATGCTTCTTCATTAACTTATTGCTTATGTGTTGGTTCAGCAAAACACTAACCATGCTCAACCAACACGTAATGACTTGAATCTCATTTATGCTGTGAAAGAAGGAATTATGGTGAATTGGCCTACTGAGATTCTAAAAGTGATGTCTGACATCACTTCATCTTTGTCTAGATTGTTGGCCTATGGGATTATTATATCACGTGTCATTGAGCATGTTGGCCTTAACAAAAGTATTATATCACGTGTCATAATTATTGTGAATCCCAGGGACCATCTCATAGATGATAGTTCGATTCACAAGATGAGTATTTATCAAGATGGTGGAGTGTCAATATATCAGGAGGACTATCAGAGTACAATTGATATTTTCGATGAGGAAGATGATGCTATTCTAGCTGAGCAAACCCAAGCATCACAACCAGATGAGGCTCATGTTATGACTTAAGAACCATCTTTTGGTTTGGCTTATTTGGACGCTATGGAACAACGCCTCAATGAGTATATTGATAATGGAATGTAAGCCATGGAAAATAGGATGCATCCATGCAAGAATGGCTCATGGATGAGTTTCATAGACCAGAATTAGAAAACCAGACTCAATTTGATCAACTTAGCTTCCTTTTCAAGACCTTTGGTGACTTCTTCCAACCACCTCCTAGTAGCTAGTCTAGTTAGGGCAACCATTAGTAGTTCTAGTTGGCTTAGTCTAGGGTGCGTGTTTATTTATATCATTGTTGTTGACTTTCTATTGACTCTATGTGTTATTTAAATTTTTTTTTATTTTTTGGCATATGCATTTTTGAATTGTATTGACTTGTACTTCTATGGTTGAAATGGATGGTCATTATGCTTTTTATATGTTTTTCGTTTCTCACTATTTTGTTAATACAACTGCTATAATTGTTAAATATACATTGAATCTAACATATAACACCAAAGAAACTTAAGAATTTTTTATAAATTCGTTGATATATCTTTTATTAATTGATTAATAATAGATGTAATCGATTAACTACAACAAAAATTACAATTTCAATAAATTCTTAACCTACTTAAACGATTAAGACCATTCATAATCAATTAAGTTTCTTTAAAATTGATTAAGCTCTTTACTTAGGCTTATTTTATATCCGCAACATTGCTTTTTGATTGTGCCAAAGGGGGAGAAAGGTTGTTGTCTATGTTTTGCAGATTTGATGCATTTCAAGCTTCCGCAAGATTCAAAGATAAAATGAACAAAGTGAGGGGGAGCAAATTTTCAAGCTTAAAGAAAATCTCAAAACATGTTGTTTGTCTTTCAAGAAGATTGCAAGATTTGCAAGAATGGTTTGTCATCATAAAAAATGGGGATATTGTGAATGCAAGCAAGCAAGAACTTTATTTTGATGAAGACAAAACTTAAAGCTTAAAGGCAAGGACATATCAACAACGATAACAAAGACTCATGTTTAACCTTCAAGAAAGGATCATAAAGACTTAAGTAATTCTTTTCTTTTTAGGTCCTAAGATGCTTTGAATTGGTAGAGTCTAAGTTGGGTGAACCTTATGATAAATCTCATATGATTAGAGTATGAACATATTGCATAAAGAGATTTTTCATACATAAAATGACTTAAGAGCATTTAGCATGCATACATGTTGTTACCGTAGCTTGCAACAATTATAAATGACATGAAATAATACTTACTGGCCGAGTCACGATCAGGTCGCTCTCTTTAAGACGTTTCATGGCACTGCCCAAAATGTGCAAGCAGACTATCAACCATGCCGTCCTCAGTATAAAACAGCCCAAATCTCTGTTATCGAATTCTTACTGCACTATAAGAACCAATCTGGAATACACCGACCACAATATGGCTACCAGTGCCAATTCCCTTCCCACGATACTAACTACCAGTGTCAGTTCTCGAAATGCCCACAATTTGGCTACCCATGCCAATTCTTTTCCCTTAATATTGACTACCAGTGTCAGTTCTCGAAATTCCCACAATTTGGCTGTCGTGCCAATTCAGAAAAGGGGAGGAAGTTTGCCGGAAATGCATCGGTGGAAAATATGAGGGAGAAAGAAAAAGTTGAATGAAAGCGCATTCAACTTGGGGCACGTTATAATGACGGGAGAAAGCATCTATTTATAACATGAGATTTTTTCCATGTTCCTCATCTCTGCAATGTGGGACTTGAGACTTGTTTTTTTTCCAAAACTTTTCTATGTGGGAATTGAGAGCTTTTTAGATTTCACACCCAAAAGTTTCCACTAATGGTTTTCAACAAACCATGTTCCAACAATCCCCCACTTGAAATTAAAAACGACTTCCGAGAATATTTGTAGTCTCAATAAGATCCAGATTTTACTAGAGTGACTCGTAGTCTTGAACTCTATCTCCAACATCAAACCACACACAACCTTTTCAAAGATGTATTTTGTAAAGCCCGTGCGTTAAAGGCCATGCACGTCTATCCCAATATAGTGAATGCTCTAGAAACTTATGCCACAAAATTTCATAGGAAGCGACCCCCGCTTCTACATTCACATATGTGAGTCTATCAAGAGTACTCATGTAGCCTACATACTCCACTCCAATTGGATTATAAATCTCAGTAAGAGTTTTAACTCATCCTTACATATGCTACAAGAATCATGCTTCTCGTAATTTTATAGTATGTTCATTCTCATATCACTTCACAACTTATTATTACCCATTGAACATATTTCTTGGGATCTCCAATCAGTTAGGTCGGGTTACCATCATGAGTGATCCTTGTTCTAAGGGAAGTAATCCCATACTCTTAGAAGTATTGTGGACTTTCTCTCTAGCTAGTCCTTTCGTCAAAGGATATGTTAAGTTATTCTCAGTGCGTACATGATCCACTCTAATAGCTTTTGTAGAGAGTAACACTCTAATGGTGTTGTGCTTACGACAAGTTTGTCATTTCTTTACTATTATAAAAGCGGTTCTCAATTTTTTTGTAATAGTCGCGATACTATCACAATGGATCAACACAATTGGATCAGTTTTTCCCTTACGGGAATCTCTACAAGCAAACTTCTCAACTAACTTGCTTCTTCATTAGTTGTTGCTAATGTTATCATCTCAACTTTCATAGTAGATGTAGCTAACATAGTGTTTCTTTTTAGACTCTAGATAGTCCATCTCATCATTATGGCTTCTTGCCACAAATCAACATCAAAAGAAGTAAAAAATTCTTGGAGAGTTGATGGATTATCCTCCAATATGTAGATATAATCAGGTCTATACTCTCTAACAGTTATTGCTTTCTTACTTTTTCTAGGTTCTATTTCAAAACTTTCATTTTCTATCATTATCTCTAATCACAAGTATGTGATTAGTTGATGTGCCTGCACTATTCCTCAATTTAAAAGAGAATTTTTTTCCATTGAAATCAACATCATTTAGACTCAATGATCATTTTCCATTAAGGTCATATAACCTGTACGTCTTGTTGTTTACAGCATACCCAACGAATACACATTCATAGGCTCTGTGAGTTTAACTCTCTAAGGGCATACCATCAAAAATGATTTTATGAGCAATTCTATGTATCTCATAGGACTGAGACTCTACTGATTTATTATTAGTCATTTGATACTTGAGGTAGTGGTAACATTATATACATATTTTTTATCTTAACTTCCTCAATATCACATTTCTTTATTTCTCAAGTGCATACCAAATTAATTTGGCAGACATATATGAGATGTAGTAATTATAGAGATCATTTGACAACTCATTCATAATGAAATTCATAAAAGTAATCATTTTCGTTGCAGAGAGCTATATTAATAGCTAGTTTATCCTTTTTTCCAGCTTTCTCCAGAAACATTAGGACATTGATTTTCAAAACGTTTGTAACTTTTCTCATAGTGAGGAAAAATTTCATCTTATGTTGCTAACGTTTGAAATTTGTCCCATCAAACCGAAATGGTTTGTTCAGGTCATAGCTGTTCGGTCCAGTAATATTATCTACGAATGCCATTGCAGTAGAAACATCATAAAATTGTTGTCACCGTAGCTTGCAACAATTATAAATGGCACGAAATAATACTTACTGGCTGAGTCACGACCATGTCACTCTCTTTAAGACGTTTCGTGGCACTACCCAAAATGTGCAAGCAGACTATCAACCATGCCGTCCCCAAGATAAAACAGCCCACATCTCTGTTATCGAATTCTTACTGCATTGTAAGAACCAATCTCGAATACACCCACCACAATATGACTACCAATGCCAATTCTCGAAATTCCTACAATATGGCTAACAGTGCCAATTCTCGAAATATCCACAATATGGCTACCTGTGCCAATTCTCTTCCCACGATACTGACTACCTGTGTCAGTTCTCGAAATGCCCACAATTTGGCTACCCGTGCCAATTATTAACTTGAGTAATACAGAAACTTGATGCAAGATTGATACAGGTTTTAACAAAGTCATTTTTTGAAAAGAGAAAGAAACTTTCATGTGATAATAAAGAGAGAGTTTGTGTGAATCTTTCAAAGAATGTATTTTCATACCTTGAGAGTTTTCAAATATTTTCCTTTTGTGAATATTAATCATTCGTATTCATCTATGAGTTTGTGAAATTCATCACAGGGTATTTTGTTCTGATTGTTAGTGTATGATTAGCACGTTGTAGGTGCAATAGAACTTTGTACACATTTTTTACAGTCGGTTTGTAAATTTGTCTTTGTGAGGGTGAGAGATATCACCTAGGAGGAAGAGAGAAATTGAGGAGAAATCCTAGGTTGCGGTTAAGGTCCAAGAAGAGGTCTCATTGGGTATACTTCGTTACAAGTGGTGAGAAGCCATTAGAAGCTAGGTCCAACAGAATTCTTGGTGGAAAAAGTGTTTTGTATAAACACTTGATTTCTTCTAGTGAATTAAATCTCTCAAGATCATAAGGGGAGACCTAGATGTAGATTAGCAATCGAAGTAGGATAAATCGGCTGTATCATTTTCTCTCTTATCCTACTCTTATACATACATGCAATTATCGTATTTTCACTTTATTTGATAACATTCATCTAGAGATTACTGCATAAGTGAATTTTCTCTATTAATCACTTTAAGTAATTTGTGTAAGAACATAGTAGATTAGCTTAATCTCTGCTTTCTTGCTGCATCATGAACCAAAACATTTTCAAGAAAGCCACCAAGTTAATCGATTAAGCCTTCATTTAATCAATTAAGTCCAGCGCTGTGTTAATTGCTTAAGCAACCATTTATTCTATTGAAAATTAAAATAGTCACTATGCTAGATATTGTAATTAACAACGGTCATTCAACAACGTTTTTTTGAACGACGATGTTGAATATGAGGCGGAAGAATATCAACAACACAGATTAAAGCAAGCACTATCAATGTGAGTAACTTTAACAACACATTCTTGAAACAACACTGTTGAATATCAATGGCATTAGCGCTGGCTTGAATGAGTTCTATTTAACAACGTATTTTATAGGAAGCATTGTTAATGTACATCTATTCCACAACATAAAGTTAAATAAGCTCTATTCAAGATGACATAATAATATTGCTTCCTTAAATATGCGTTGTTGCTTGTATACGACGTTTTAAATATTAGAAAAGTTAAGGGTTGAGTGCTTAGCGTCTCTTCATTTCTATGAAAAATTAATTGGTTGCACATCTTCCAAGGACGTCGATAACGATTATCTTTCCATTTGAATCTACAAATGTTGTGGTTCACTCCATGTTCTATTTCTTCAGTAAGTGTACGTGTTTCTATAGATTATTCTTTTTCTGGTTTGTATATTTTTATTGTTTTTTTCATTGTCCCCTTTTATTATTAGTCATGACACCCAAAGAGAAGAAGATAGGAGGAAGAAAACACAAAGTAACCAAAAAGAGAGCAATACAAGGCTAAAATAAAAATGGAAGTTTTGTTAAAAGGAATAGAAAAAAGGCAGATAGTAGATCTTGATAACTCGAAGTGTTAAAAGTGCTAAAGTTGTACTGTCGGGAACCCTATAACATAATCATGTCAATGAGGTCTTTAACATATTTTGATTTGGCAAAAGGACCCATTTCAAAAGTAAAGTGGTTGTTATACAAGATTTGCGTGAGATGAAGAATTAATCTACAAATTATTTAGTTTATTATCATCTAACAAATCATTTAGTTCATTATCAGAATCTTGTCAATGAAGTCTTTAACATCTTTTGATTTTGCAAAAGGACCCAGGTTTCAAAAGGAAATTGACTGTTATACAAGATTTGTGTGAGATGAAGAATTAATATGCAAATCATTTAGTTCATTGTCATCTACCAAATCATTTATTTCATTGTCGTCTACCAAATAATTTAGTTTATTGTCATATCACACAACAATTAATGTATTTTGGCACTTTGAATGAAGAATGAACAATTATTTTGGATGTTAATTTCTATTTTTTGTTATTTATTTGAATGGTTGTTAATGTTTAATATTTTTGCAGTTCCATATTAATAAACACAATAAACAAATTAACGAAACTTAATAAACACAATAAACAAAACTTAATGTTTAATATATTTGCAGTTCCATAATAATAAACACAATAAATAAATTAACATTGTATTTTGGAAAACGCATAATTAGGAAAACACAATAAACAAATTAACATTGTATTTTTGCAGTTCCATATAATATGTTCATTTAACAGCACATAATTAGGAAAACATTGTTAATTCGGATGTTGAGTTATGTGCTGACTTGAATGAGTTCAATTTAATAACACATAATTAAGATAGTGCGATCAATTAGATTATATTCAATAGTGCATAGTTCAAATAGCGCTATCAATTAGATTCTATTCAAAAACGCATCATCCAGGAAGCGTTGTTGATGTGTTCATGAAAATGAGTAGTCAACAGTTAGATTCACATTGGATATATAACAACGCTTTTTGAGGACATCGTTGTGGAAGATGTAATATCAACAACGCAACCATTAAGAAGCGTTGTTGAAGATATCAAAACAACATCGCCACCTTTAATATGTATTGTTGAAGATGTCCTATCAACAACACTTTATGTAGATAATGCAGTTCCCTCTACGCTCTCAAACTTAATCGAAAAGAAACCTCATACTCTCAGAAACCCTCATACTCTCATAAACCTCAAAAAACTTCATCAATGGCTTCCTAAAGTGGGGATCATGGTTATCACAATAGTGACGAAGCTACACTAAATCCACAAGACAAGCAAATCCTTGCTAAAAAATGAACTCCTTAAGGAATGACTTCCATGAAGAATGTCATTCGGGCAAGAAGTAAGGATGTGAAGATAGAAGTTCAATGGAACTCAAAAGGCCAACCATTAAACTCGAAGGGTGGAAACATATTGGTAAGGGACATTGGGGTCGTGGTTAGGCAGAATGTGCCTATTACATTCAGCAAATGGACTGATGTTAGGTTGAATGTTGTCAAGGAGCATATTTAGAATGAAATAACAGTAAGTTTATTTTCAATGTGTGTGTTTTGTATTTTCATGCAGTGTATATGTGTTTTCATGCAATGTATATGTATTTTTGTGCAACATATATGTATTTTTGTGTATTCATGCAATTTGTATGTGTTTTTGTATTTAAGCAGTAAGGTCGTGGTTAGACAGTATGTGTTTTTGTGTTTTCCTGCAATGTATGTATATGTGTTTGCACACAATATACGTATGTGCATGTGTTTGCATGCAATATAATGTTTATGTGTTTTACTTTCAGTCAACTTTTGATGTTGGTGGTGAACATAAGGATTATATTCCTTAAATCTGCTAGCAAGACTCTCTGACAATTCAGAATTGATGCCGGAAAATGTAATAGAGATGATGATGACAATGTCAGCCTAAAACATCCAAAGAAATATGCCAATATTGTTGAATATGAGGATTGGAAGACTTTTGTCACCCTGTGTACACAAGACGATTATTTCTTGGTAAAATCATATGCTTTATATTGACTTTATTCTTATATATGCTTTTTTATATACATATATATGATTGTTGATGTTAATTTTATTTGTTTTTGTAGGAAGTAAGTAATGAAAACTGCAATAGGGCATTTAAGCCTTTGTAACCATACCGAGCTTCTCGAGCGGGGTATCGAGGAATCAAAGAAAAAATTATAAGTGTTGTTAATTTGTAAGTACATTGTTGGTTATGTTTTGTATGCATATATATATATATATATATATATATATATATCTAATTACATTATTATTTGTTATGTTTTGGCAATTGGACAACAAAAGCGATACACCTTTGACTCCACATGGAGTAAACTCGATGTTCTATGGGTGGATGCCCATAAGAACAAGGATGGTGTCATCGACAATGAGCAAGTTCAAGAAGCGACAAACTGTGTTGTAAGTGCTCATTCTTTAATTATACTTAATTTCCATACTTTATTTATCAAAATGTGATTATTTAACATTTGTTTTTCTTGATTTGTCAAGTTGCCCTAAAAGAAAAGGAGGCACAACCGGATAGTCGCATTATACTTGATGAGGCACTAGGACTGCCTCACTACCCTGGCCGTATCTGGGGTGCAGGATTTGGGGTTAGCCAGCAAACATTTGTATCCCATCTAAAGCATGCAACAAAAGCCCAAATGAGTCAGGTTCAAAATCAATTGGATGGCCTCATGCAATGATTCAATGAATTTGAACAATCAATGAAGGTGAAAGAAGCTAAGTGTCAACGACTAGCTAGTGCTGTTGGCACTGTTCATTCAAACATCAATGAGAGTTGCACACCGGCTCCTTACAACATTCCCATTCTGATTCTCATCCCCGAAGTAATTTAGTTAACTTAATTTGATTTATTGGCTCTTTAGTTTATAGGTGTGATCTAATTATATGTTTTAACTAACATAGAGAGAATCAATGCTTGCAAACGTTTCCTAGATACCCCTTTTAGCCGAGTGGTGGGTGTTAGGAAAGTGCACAAGTCGACCAATGCTGTGCTGCATAGTGCACGTATCTCACGCCATCATCTGAAGGTCTCGATTGATGTGCAATCAATGATAATGATGTGTTGCTACCAATTCCTCTCGATGAGGATATCTTCATATTTGGAGGGGTTATAGGCACTTTTGTAGCTTGACCAATAGACCTTATAAAAGTAGTACCTAAGGTATGATTTTCACCTTATGCTCACACATATTATATATATATATATATATATATATATTCATCTATAATTGATATATTTTTTATTGAATATTTCAGGAAAATGTACACTCCACCTACGGGAGATGTGAGCTCGAAGCCATCTACGAGTGATGTGAGCTCGAAGTCATCTACGAGGGATGTGAGCTCCAAGAAGAGTACCAACTACTGTGTTCAACTGTTTGAGCATGTACAGAAGTTGGGAGATGATTTAATAAGTATATCAATTCTCAAGGAAGTCTTCGGGGTTGATGTTGAAGAATTCGTTAGCTTCAATAAAGTCCAGGATGTATATAAACATGAATGAATAGTTGCAATTGTTGTATGTGTATATATGAGGTAAATTATGTTTTCTTAACTTCTCGCTTTTGCATGGCGATGTGTTATAATTAACTAACATTTGTGTTATATGTATTAGGTACTTGTATGAAAAACAATTCGGTAGATAAGAAAAATGTGATGTTCATATCCCACATGTTAACGCTTTGGTGTCGAGTGGCAATGACAAAACTATGTTTGGGGAACAGAAAGGACGAATTGCAGAGACTCTTCTCATTTATAAAGATGCTGTCGATTTATTTCTTGGATATTTTAATACCGGGTGAACATTTTTTAATTGTCTTTTATATTTCTGTCTTTAGTATGTTTGTTGTGCTTAATATTTCCTAACCATGTACATATGTTTTGTTAGGCAACATTGGCTTTTGGTTGCCTTTAATCGAGTCAATGAAGAAATATACTGTTTTGACTCATTGACACATGGTGATCCGAACAAGTACACTGTTATGAGATAAATGTTTTCTAAGTAAGTGGACTACTCATTTATACTTTTAGTTATACTTTAACTTTCCTAGTTGTTTAGTAATTAAGTACTTTTTCTATTGTTTAGGGCAGTGAAAATTACAGAGGCTATAATCGTTCTAGAAAATCGATACCACAACAAAAAGTTAACTGGACTCAAAGAAAGTTATTGACACAAATCATCTCAAACAATTATATTAGTAGTGTATTCATATTTCAATTAAGGTTATACGTATATTTTTACTTTATTTTAATTGTAGACGCCTAGCCAAATAAACAAGGTAGATTGTGGCTATTACATGCTGAAATTCATGAAGGAAATCATTTAGTAATGACCAACTGACGAAATCAAGTTTGTTGGAAAATCATATACCGATGACCACATCAACCAGATTAGAGAACATTGGTCACAGTATGTACTTAGTTTTGTTTAGGGAAATCAATGTATAACATAGATATAGTAGATTTTTGCACAGATTGTAGCTTAGGAAATTCAATTAATGTTCAATATAATGCATATATTTTGGTGTATGTAATATATGTTTATGTAACAGTACAATGTAATTAATGTTCAATATATAAATTCAGTAGAAATTTAGTTGTGTTCATATAGTTGTGATTTGGTATTTCTGTATGCATTCAGGTTATTTTCTATTGTTGCTTAACTATGTAGAATTAGAAATAATGGTCTTCAATAACGCTTTTATAATAATGCGTTGTTGTATACCTATACAACAATGTTTTTTTACAAATGCGATGTTGTTTATGTTGCATTCAACAATGTATTCATAGAAAAATGTTGTTGAACACTTACCTCTCATACCATTTTCTCTTACCTATACAACAACACATTTTTGAAGAAGCATTGTCAATATGATCAACAATTAAGCACATGCACAAGATACACTATCAAGTTCTAATTAATTGTCATTATTTCCTTTAATCAATTATCTCATTTCTTAATCGGATAACGATTCTCATTCATTATATTGTTTGAATGTTATTTATTGACATTATTAATTGCTCTATATATTTAATTAATTGTCATTAATCGAACGTCGTAATATTATTATTAATTTGAATTTAAATAAAAAATTAATTATTAAAAAAAGTAATATATCTCCCACAATGTTTCCTTCACATTACGTTGTGGAACACTTTTCTTCATTATATTTGAATGGGGAGTTCTTCCATAGCGCTATTTGTAGGTGGTGTTGTTGTTTAGTTATAATTGACAGCTTTATCTTTATTATACGATGTTGGAGATACTATCAAACCCTAAAACATTAAAATGTCCACACATTCTCACACATTCAACAATCCCAACACTCATTTACTCTCAAAATCGATCTCGAAATCATCCAACCTCATCATCATCCAACACTGAATTTGGAATATGATTCACTCATTCAACACGAAAATCATTCAACACCGATTTCAAAAATAATTCACTCCTTTAACCTCAAAATCATCATTTACGCATTCAACATAGAATTGAATGTGAGTTTTCCTTACAAGTATTTGCCTTTTTAATTACATTATATTTAGCTTGTATTGAGTTATAATTATTTTCCTTATAAATGAATGAAAGTGATTTCACTCATTTAGCTTGTATTGAGTTGGGTTTTCCGACCTCTTTCACTTTATTATATTATGAGTTAGGGTTCCCCTATTTTTAATTACATAATAATGTATTTGCTCTGCTTGGTGAGCTTAACTCCAAGTTTTAGGGATTTATGCTCATTATATTTTGTTGTTAATAGAAAATGGATGACTGCCAATCGATTGGCGAAGGAGTATGAGGAAGGAGTTAAATCATTTGTTAGCTTTGCAATTGAGAATGCTGAAAACCCAAATAGAATTGTATGTCTTTGCTTAAGGTATTGTTACTCAAATCGAATTACTCCAAATGAGTTAAAAGTTCATTTAGTGTGTCACGGTATTGATCAAAGTTACACATGTTGGACAAGACATGGTGAGAAGAGACACATTATGGATTGTGATGATGAGATGCGTATGAAGGACAACTCCACAAATGAATATGAAGACGATCATTTCGTGGAAATGACAAACATTGTGGAAGAGGATCTTCAAGATTGTCCTGAGATGTTTCAGCTGTTGATAAATGATAGTGTGAAACTATTATATGATGGTTGTACTAAGTTTACAAGATTGATAGCGGTGTCAAGGTTGTATAAGTTGAAATCTGTTAATGGGTGGACTGTTAAGAGTTTCACTAACATATTTGCACTTCTAAAGGATATGTTGTCGGAAGATAATGTGCTCCCTTGTCAAACCTATGATGCAAAATAAATATTACGCTCCATTGGCATGGATTACACTAGGATACATGCTTGTGAAAATGATTGCATCTTATTTTTTAATGAGTATGTTTTATTAAAGTTTTGTCCTAAATATAATGTATCACGATATAAGAAGAAAAACTCAATTCCTAAAAAGGTTGTATGGTATTTTCCTATCAAAGCAAAATTCAAGCGTATGTTTAGCAATGTCAAAGATGTAATGAAGTTAACATGGCGTGATGAAGAAAAGATTAAAGATGACAAGCTTCGACATTCTGTAGATTCTCCTCAATGGAGAAAAATTGATCATGACAATCCTAGTTTTGGTCAAGAATCAAGAAATCTATGATTGGCATTGTCAACGGATGGAATTAACACACATAGTATTCAAAGTTGCTCCCACAATACATGGTCAGTGATGTTGGTGATATACAACCTACTTCATTCTCTATGCATCAAGCGCAAATATGTGATGTTATCTATGTTAATTTCTGGACCTAACCAACCAGGAAATGACATAGACATATATTTGGCTCCATTAATTGAAGACTTGAAGCAAATGTGGGAGACATGCATAAATGTATATGATGCATATAGGGAAGAAAGCTTCAACTTTTGGGCTTTGTTATTCGACACAATCAGTGATTTTCCTGCCTTTGGTAATTTGTCCGGATATAGTACAAAAAGATATTTTGTATGTCCTGTATGGGAAGACAATACTCATTCAATGAGGTTGGAACACTATAAGAAGAATGTCTTCCTTGGCCATCGTAGATTTTTGCATTCAGATCATCACTATCGACAATGGAGAAAAATATTTGATGGGAACAATGAAGAAGGTTGTGCTCCTGTGCTGTTGATGGGTGACCAATTATTTCAAAAGCTAAAGGGTTTGAATAATAATTTTGGTAAACCTATTGCAAAAGAAATTGTCACAAATGGGTGGAAAAAAATGTCAATCTTCTTTGAATAGCCATATTAGAGTTCATTATATGTATGATATTTCTATAAATTATATTCTTTATGGAAATGGAAAATCAATTCGGGAAATTTCTAACACAATCATTCAATTAGTTATGCATATTGAAAAAAATATGTTTAAAAGTCTCCTTGGTACCTTACTCAATGTCCCTAGTAAGAACAAATATGGATTTGAATGCAATGTTGGACTTGGTTAGTTTGGGAATAAGAAAGGAATTGTGACCGATAATGAAGGGAAAACATACATTTCTACCTTCAGCAGCTTATACTTTGTCGAGGAAGGAGAAAATTGAATTTTGTAAATTTCGGCATGGTGTTGAAGTTCCAAAGGGGTACTCTTTCAACATTCGGAACCTCGTATCAATGAAATACCTCAAGTTAAAAGGTCTTAAGTCTCATGATTGTCATGTACTTATGGAGCATTTCTTGCCTATTGGAATACGATCAATTATACCTCAAAACGTTCGAGGAACCATAACTAAGTTATGCTTTTTGTTCAAGGCAATTTGTAGCAAAGTGATTGACCCTGAAAAATTACCTGCATTGCAAAGACAAATTATTTTGACTTTGTGTGAGCTTGAAATATATTTCCGACCTTCTTTTCTTGACATAATGGTTCATCTAAGCATTCATCTTGTTCGAGAGACACAACTATGTGGCCCTTCCTATATGAAATGGATGTACCTCTTTGATCGTTATATGAAGACATTAAAAGGGTATGTGAAGAACCGATTAAGACTAGAGGGTTGTATTATCGAGCGACATGTTATTGAAGAAGCTCTTGATTTTTGTACCGGATACCTTACCGATGGTGATTTGATGGGCATTCCAAAGCCTCGGTATGCAAAAAACATTTGGTGAAGGTATTATTGGGAATGAAATATTGACTACAACAAGAACCAAATTGGAGCAAACACACTTATATGTTTTACATAATACCGACGAGGTTGAGCCATATGTTGAAAGACACAAGGAGATGCTAAGAAAGTCTTACCCAAGTAAGAATGAAAATTGGATTTCCAAAAAACATAATCAGTGTTTCATAAAGTGGCTAAAAAATCACATTGACGAGAATTTGAATATAAATGCACATTCAGTTTTCGAAAGATTGAAATGGTTAGCCAATGGTCCAATTATTCATGTCTTATCCTATACTAGTTACCTAATTGATGGGCTCACATTTTATACAAAAAAACAAGATGATCAAAGTAAAATGCAAAATAGTGGTGTGACTCTTATTGCTCGAACTTTACACATGTCAAGTGTAAAAGATAGAAACCCAATATATGCGAACATATCATACTTTGGGGTGATTGAAAAAATATGGGAATTGGATTACACAATGATTTGGATGCTGATTTTTTATTGTATTTGGGTTGATAACAACAATGACTTCCGAGTTGATGCTTCCGAGTTGATGAGTTAGGGTTCATGCAGGTGGATCTTAATAGGTCAGGATATAAAGATGATCTATTTATTCTAGCATCACAAGCTCAACAAGTATTCTATGTTAGTGACCCAACTGATATGAAATGGTCCATTGTTCTTTTAAATAACAAAATAATCGTCAATAATATTGATGACAAAAAATATGAAGATATTGATAAGATGATATTTTCTTTTGGACATATCAGTCGCGTGAGAGCGGACCAACTAGGGATGATGATTTATATACAAGAGATGATCACGATGAAGGGCTTTGGGTGAATCACTATGTTCCTCTAAACAAGGATGATCTTACAAGCCAAAAACAATCAAAGAAAATGAAAAAGTAGATGCAAGTTATCTTTGTATAATTATAGTTTTTTTTTAATTGTTTGTAATTTGCATAATTTTTTTGTTTGTAATTATGTACTTTGTCAAAACATAATTGGCATGATATTCATTGTTTGTAGTTTGTATTGTTTTGATGTTAATAAAACAAACTTCTTGCTTGTATCAATGTGCCTGTGTTGTTGAGAATGTATAAATGTCTATGATATTGAGAATGTCTATGCTGCTAATAAATGTATATGCAGATATTAATTTCTACAAATCAATAACGTATTCTAGGAAAACCCTCACATGCACTGTTGTAAAAGATTAATACAACAACACTTTTTATAGACTGTGTTGTTGTATATGCTTAATACAACAACGCTATGTGTGTGCTGCACTGTTGTATTAAGGTGTTGTTTGAGAATATCTATGAATAATACAACATCAATTTTCTACTAATGCGATGTTATATTATGCAATACAACATCGCAAGAAAAAATGATGTTAATAATGCCTATAAAATGCGTTGTTTATGTTTGAAATATATGACAACGCTAAGTGTACGATGCGTTGTTGTATGTATACAATCTATGACAGCGTTTTCTGTGTGATGCGTTGTGGTATATATTCAATACAACAACATATTAGAAGCGATGTTAATTATGACAATATACTACTACAGTCAAACAGAAAGCACACGAAAGCGTTGTTATACATCTAAAATACGCATTCTTGAACTACAACTCTGGCGTAGTGAACAGTTTTTGAGATTATCTTTTGTATTTCAAATCTAGTTTAATTTTTACTTGAACCACCTTTTCACCTCTCTCTAATTGAAGTTAGAACGATTGTTAACCGAGAAAACCATCCAATTTAAGCACCCCATATACTAATATTACTAAATTCTTCATATTCTTAAGAATTACACATTTATTTCCATCATTGAAACAACAATCTATTTCAATTTCAACATGGAACAAGATCTTGTATCTCAAAATCATTGTGTCTTCATGTTCCTAGCCAATCAGTTTTTTTTGTAAATAATATAAAAATGTTATTTTGTATTTTTAGAAATTTTCTTTTTAATTACATGTAACTTTTACATTAAACCGAGATATAAAATTATGTCAAGAATGGAGACAAGTAAACTTTATTCTTCACTATGTTGCACCAATAAAATTGAAAGTTGATGGAATACATAAAAAAAAACACAATTTGACAGAAAATTAACAAATGAGAAGAAGGTGCAATATTAAACAGCAAATTAAATTCCGACATATAGCTCGCATGCCCGACAGTCTAACTACTTAAGAAGTTGACGAAGAACACTCTTTGTCTGTAACTTGTTATACACAGCATGCCAACCTGCTTGCGTAGGGTGCAACATATCCCAGAAGAATGCTGAGTTGGGTTTATCACAAACCCTATACTTCTTTACATTATTCAAGTCCACGCTACCACATGAATACTCAGTACTTACCCCAACACAGCATGGCTTCAAGGGGTTCTTAATATTATGAGTTGATGGGTGATTCAATACTGACATGACACTGTCATGGAGATCAAGAATCAGGTAGGTAGTATGACCCTTGCTTTCTTGGTTCAATTTTGTCACAACTTTGTTCAAGAGCTTGTTGTGGAGAACTGTAAGGTCGTTAAAGGTACTATTGCATTGTTGGAATGAGGATGAGGCTGTTATTTGAGGAAGGCAGCCAAGAGGTTCAAGACCACCCACAACAATTTTCTTTAGACCCAACTTTTTTATGCTAATTAGATTGGTGTTAATTTGATTGACTACTGAGGCGATGAAAGAAGGGAAGCCCTAAGTACATTCCATGAAAGTAGTTAAAATTAAGATCAATGCGTTGTTAAATTTCATGTTAGAAAAAGAAAGATAATAATTACATAGGAAAATTCATCAAATTAAATCATGTAAAAGAATGATATCCCAAATTTGAAGACTTCCACTTAGTAGGAATAGGAGATGGTAGATATATATAAAACAAACATGTTGTCCCAAATCATGTCTCAATTCTTGTCTCGTACTAATGAAAATATATCATATCAATTAAATTTTAAAAATTCTTTATTTTTTCTGTTTTAACCTCATTGTCACTAGTGCGAGACAAGATTTGGGACATAGTTTAGGATAATGAATTTTGTTCGATATATATGTTATCTTATTGTTGCAATCTAAGAGATTGGGTAAAGGAAATAGGTGATTTATAACAACTATAATCTGAAAGGAAAAAATGCAATGATGTGTGTAGCTAGCTATATTATTAAACAAAAGTGAAAAAATGAAATAGAGAAGTAAATGATTAGGTTTTATTTATAATGATTTTTTGTCCAAATTACTATATCCATAAACATAGAATTATTACAAATAGATAATTCAAATAAATATACCTGGATAGAGCCATTTGTAGATAGGTAGTGATTGTAGTCATTTCCAGCAACAGATATGTAGGCTACTGAATTGCTGATATCTGAGGTGGTGTACACTTTGTCTTTGATGAGTTGCTCTAAGAAATCAATTTGTGTTGTCATGTTTGGGAATGGAAAGGAGGTATCAAAGACTCCGGTACCTCCAAAGGCAAAATTCATCCCTTGTTTCAAATGTTGAGGCATTAGTTTTCTCAAACTGTAGGGTACTGGGGATTTCAGTCCCAAATATTTACCTGCATTCACGCATGTATACTTTTTAATTGATTGGATGTAGTGAGAAGAAGCAGTGAAGCTATTTGCTAATCATCAAAAGTCTACTTATCACCACACCGTCAGAAAGATAAATAGAAGGAATTTATTATCCTTATGATTTATGGTTAAAAAATAAATGGAGTAATAGTTGGGAACCAAGTATGAAGTGAGGTACTTCATTGTCTTCAGAATTGTTGAAATACTTCTAACTAATTTTCTTATTATCAATTAGTTTTAAGATGATACTTAACATAGTATTAGAGTGGAGTAAAGATCCTCTCTAATGGAGATGCAAGTTCTAAAAAAACAAAGGAAATAAAAACATGGTAAGATATTTTTATCCTTTTATATAAAATGAAATAACATGTTTGCCATTAAAAACAAAAGTAAAATGAAATACTTGTCTCTAAATAAATAGATAGGATTCTTGTTGATTAGAGTCAGAACCCAACTTTTTTCATGTTATGAGTTAAAATATATCATTTAGTCATGAGTCTATGTGGAGGGGAACATGTTAGAAAGTAAGTTTTACATCACCTACGTAATTATCTTGAGAATGTTTTAAATACTTATTGGAGGACTATTTCTTATTATCAATTGATTTTGATATCAACCTTTAACATAGGTCTTTTATTTACTTAAAATAAATTGAAGGCGTCTTTTATTTACATGAATTCACTCATTTTGGTATTTGATCATGTCGGCCTTAAGAATGGAGGATAGGTGAGCTCAAAGAAATTCTTTTAGATAATGACATAGGAAACCAGATCTTTAAAACCTATAAACTAATGATGAATAGTAATTAATAATGAAGTAAAAAACATTAAATTAAATTCCAATTACTAACAAGGCGTTGATATAGTTGTGTAAGGCTCTACTAGATCCTTAAGGTTGATGGTTCGATTTCTAGGAGTGACATTTGTTGGGTGGGGCAACCACAAACCCAAAAAAAGATTAGTTCCTTACCCAGAAAGGTGAGAGATACTGTTGGGGCCAAAGCAAATATGCGAACCGCATATTAGTTTGTTTGGAAGTAAATTGTTTTATAGTCGTTGGATGAAAAATTTGGTTACTGATTACCATTTTATACATTTTTTAGAAGTCGTTGGTGACATTATATGACTCCAGTGTAGAAGTCCTGATGGTGAAATACAACTTCTAGTAAAGGTAAATTCGGGGAAAATGAAAATGACTTCATGGTTGAAGTTGTTATCACAAGACCAAACTTCAAGGATGAATTCGTTATCATATAAACCGTCTTCAAAATATAATATATTCTCCTGTAACTCCTTCTTTCTTATTTTTTTTTTCATATTTTTCATTTACGTTGTTAATATTTTTCACTAAACGGTAAGCTAAAAAAATGCAAAGGAAAATATGAAAAAATGAACATGGAAGAAGTCAAACCCAAGTTCTCCTTGATATTTAACTTATCTTCTACCAAATGAGTTGCAGTATAATTTGATATTTACTGAAGTCGTTTTTACTTATTTATCACCTATTGAACCGACTTCTGTACTATATTAAAGTTGTCATGTATCATACCGACTTCTACATGCAAGGAGTAACCAATAACAAGTTTAATGGTTTATATTAACGCTCTTTCCATCCAACAACTGTTCAAATAGTTCGTTTGAATGCAAACTAACTTGCAGTTTGCAACTTAGTCCATCCTACTCTTGGTAGTACCAAAATAAATTAAATTCCAATAACAACTTTCTTGCCAAAGAAATAGAGAAGAACAATGTACCAAAAATAAAGAAGAACTAATAAGGAAGACATAATTTTACAATATAATTGGATTGAACATTCAATATAGTGATCCCCATGATACGTGTTGTTCTGTGGTTCTCTCAATATAGTTTTTTTTAAAAAGTATTATTTAAATCAAGTATTTTCAATGTCATTTACTTGACTTATTAGAAATAATAACATATATTATATATTATGAGGCAGAAGATGTTTTTCCGATCATAGATATCATATATTAATAAATATGTTTTTTTGATAGATAGTTTTATTAGATTAAGTAAAAACACTTGAGAATAAATTCTCTTAACTTGTAAAGAAACCACCAACAAGCTGAAACATCCAAAAGACCTGCTACTTCAAATTAAAATAAAGGAATTTTAATAAGTACTGTTAGGCATTATTTCAGGAAGTTAAAAATATCTTGTATTTGAAAGTTGCCCTTATAATATTTCTAGAACTAGTTGAATTTCTAATATTAACTTGCTGGATATATATATTTAGGACAATGCCCTAATAATACGTATTAACACAACCTTTAAAATAAATTGTTGGATCCTTTCAAGTGCACACTGTCTCGATTAATTTAGAATAAATTCATAAATATATTTATGTTATTAATGCATCATTGAAATGTAATCAAATTTATCACAAGACTATCCAATATTTTCTTTCACTAGGATCATTTAATATAATTTAGGAGTAGAGTATATAAATTAATAAATAATGGAAAATGCATATAAAACCCTCTAAACTTTGTCTTTTCCAAATATTATCATGAATTATTTTTTCTTTCTAATTATTCATTAAAATTTATTAATTAGTAAAATTGGTTTCTATATAAATATATTGTTCAGTTATTAATAGGTCAGTCAGGAAATTACTACAAACTCACAATTCTAACAATGTGTAACAATGTGACAATACAGGTTAATCGATGTTGATATCCATATAAAATCACAATCAAAATGCACGAGTTAAAATATTTTATTGCTATCAATTTAACCTTACTTTTATGGAGTAACCAATTTCAGTAGCAATTAAAATTAAAGAAGAAAAAATAGTTGAAAATAACCGTTTGAAAAAATGTTGAAGTATGTTTATAGAGTTTTTCTATAAATAAAAAGTATCCAGTTTGCAGTGTTTTAGTTGACCGCAAGTCAGAACAGAGAGTAAAAATGAACTTACTAATGTAGTCACTGAGAACTCTACCATCAGACCATCTACCAGCAGGCCTTTTAGGAAAGGTCATGCCATAAGGTTGTTTCCAAGAACTAGATACTGCTATTCTAGTATTGCCTGTATCCACATATGAGTCCCCAAAAACAAACAACTTTGTTGGGTGATAATGTTGGAAGCGTGCCTCAACTTGCATCTTAGTTTGTCCTGTAGTAATAATAATAATAATAATAATAATAATAATAATTAAATATTTTCTAATCAGGATAATATCTATGCACTGACAATATAAAGATTTATATATAGTTGGTATATCATTCACCATTCATTTATATTACTTTTATTTAAAAGTTAATGATGATTGAAAATAAATGAGGAATGATACAATAATAATATAAAGAACTCTTATACTATCAGTATATACATCTTTTTTCTCGTTAAAAATTTGAATATCCTTCTATTAAATCCGTTACACAAAAAAGGTAACTTATATCAGTGTTAAGAAGTGTTAATTTTCTTATAGTGTAGGATGATATATCATGTAAATTAAAACAGTGAGAAAGTTGAAACATGTAAATTGATGTTGAGCTTGCAATTGCTAAAGAAAAATTCAACGGTGAGATCAACATATTAGGCCAGAGTGTGCAAAATTTTAATACATTCATAATCATAGTCACACCTGAGAGAAGTAAAAAAAGGAAATGACAGAAGAATGAAAATAGTTTCTTGTGTGAGCCCATGATGAATAACTAGAGAATGAGCAAGCAATGCCGGCGTTTTCGAGTGAAGTTTAGAGGAGAGAAAAAAATAAAAAACAATGAATGATTTATAACTATGTTGATGAAAGGGATAAGCTGTAGAGTGATCGCTTTACGGGGAGATAACTTTTATAGTGAAATATTGTGAAAGCAAGGAGCTGAAAAGAGATTTCATCTTGAGTATTTAAAAAGTTGGATGCCACATGTGACTAATTAAAAAATGTCACTAAAGCATATTGAAATGTGTTTCTAGTGATTGTGTTTTTCAAACATACTTGTTTTACTTATACTGGCTAGTCAGACCGAAAATTAGGAACCTGATAATCTAAGCTACTCATCTAAAAACTCATTTGAGATACCTCTTTAATATTTTTTATTTTTTTAAAACTTTGAAAAATAATCTTGATGAGTTTGTTAAAGGATAAACCCAATAGCCAAGATGAGATTGACACCCACATAATCAAGTAGCCATATCAAACTAGATTCATTTTCCAATATGTTTTAATACTTTCCTCTTTTACCATATTTTCAAATTTCTGTATTTTAGTATTTCTATTAGGTTTCTACTTTTAGTAGTTTTTCTGTTTTTCAGTTTTTCCTTCTTGTATATATAGCTAGGCCATGTTTTGCTATGTTGAATATATAAGGTATTATTCAAGTCATACATTCTTTTTTTTAAAGGTTTGTTTGGGAGTTGGATTTTGGAGGGGAAGGAAGGGAAAGGGAAGGCTTGAGAGTCATCTCACAAGTGTATTTCATGGCTCCCAAGCCTTCCATTTCTCTTCATTCCCCTCCAAAATCTCACTCCCAAACTAACCCTAAGGCTTTCTAATCATCAAGCAATTCAAGATTGTCATTTCATTCTTTCATATAATTCAGTGTTCTTCTTCTTCATCAAGATGAGTAATACCCTTTTACATGGTATCAGAGCACCCTTTTGAAGGGTCTCTTGGCAACACCTCTGATTCACATTTTCATTCCTGAATCGTGTCTTTCTTTCTTCCTTCTGCAACTCATAATCGTCTTCTACCTCCCTTGATTCTTATTTTGTTCTTCTACATCAGAAATGGCAACAATTACCTCAAATCTTTCCATGGATCCATCGAGTGTGCACTATATGCACCCTAATGAGAACCCAGGTGCAGTTCTTGTTTCATCTTTATTGAATGGGGAAAACTACCATTCATGGTCCAAAACCATGATCATGGCTCTTGGAACCAAAAATAAATTGGAATTCGTTGATGGATCCATGCCAAAACCCCCCATTCATGACCAAAACTTTCCCATCTAGAATAGATGCAACAAACTGGTTGCATCTTGGCTTACTCAGTCAATTGATCCCTCTATTGTTCAATCAGTATTATGGATGGGCGATAGATATCACCAAGGAGATATGTTCAGAATTTCTGAACTGATTGGAGCCATTAGGAAAGGAAAAAAGTCTGTTAGTGCTTTCTATAACCAAATTCAAGGACTTTGATAGCAACTAGATGACTATAGGCCAATACCACCATGTGAATGTGAAGTTAAGTGTACAACAATCCCTGTTGTGAAGAACTATAGAGAAAACGATTATGTGATATGTTTCTTGAGAGGATTAAATGATTAGTTTTCTACAGTTAGATCATATATTATGTTGAGTGATCCCTTGCCCCATATCAAGAAAGTCTTCTCAATCTTGGTTCAACAAGAAAGGCATATGCAACTTGAAGAACCAAGACTCACGACAAATGCTTTTTGTAACGCCCCGAAAATCATTTCACAATTACTATATTTAATCTCTTGGAAAAATGGGTAATTTTTTTTTA
The DNA here is from genome assembly GCF_001865875.1 of Lupinus angustifolius. Classification (NCBI taxonomy): domain Eukaryota; kingdom Viridiplantae; phylum Streptophyta; class Magnoliopsida; order Fabales; family Fabaceae; genus Lupinus; species Lupinus angustifolius. Next base: position 5,475,716 of record NC_032023.1, on the reverse strand, counting down.
TGTAACATATAACTTACAAATCATTTTTTTCCATTTTATCTATTCTCTTTCAAGACGTCACATTTTCAAACCTTTGCGGAAATAATTTCTTAATACTTAAAATGTAATTGAACGAAACACAATTCTTTTCTGAATACTTCTCATTAATCAATTCTTGAATTTTTAATATGTATATCATGGTTTACAAAATACAAGGCGGAGTCTATTCTTCGCCCCTAACAAATGGTTTACAAGTGTTGTTGTTATTTTTACATTCATAGCTAGTGTATATAATGATGCGGTAATTATCAATGGTTTTTTATTATTCCAATTAAATATTTTCGTTTTATTATTTCAGGCAAATGATAGTGCAAGTAAGCCTAATACACCTTTGGGTACAAGAGGATCATCTAGAGCCAGCAACATTTAGGATATTGGTTATGTATTTTATTTTTAAAGTGTCATATGAGACTAATTTTAGTTTTTTTATATTTTATGGTATATTTGGATTTATAAGGAATGATGAATTGTAACTCTTTCAACTTTGTTACGCTACCTTGGTTATTTGCAATGAAATTTTATTATTTCTAAGAACATTTGTATTTAGTATTGCATATTTGAATAATAATTATTAATTAATGAGACTAAAGTTGTGAAAATTAAGAAATTAAATTGACGTCGAAATATTCTAGAAACATATAATCGTTACTTTTCAACATGTCTCCATATTTTATTTCAAGTAGTGGAAGTTGAAAATCTCCACAATTAACCTTCTCAAATAGTAAAGGTTTATAGCCTCCATGGTAAACACTATAAAAACCTCCTCAACTAGTGAAGGTTAAAAACTTCCTCAAATAGTGGAGGTCAAAAACCTCCACAAATAAACCACTGCGAATTTATAGTTACCAGAGGTTTTCTAAAACCTCCGCAAAACGCTTTTAGTGGTCATAACTGTAGCGGTTTTTGAAACCTTCGCTATTTATATTGTGGAGATTAAAATTCTCCGCTAATCGCATAAAAGCCTCCACTAAATAGAAAATTTATTGTAGTGTGTGTTTGTAAAACATTGATTTCCATTGTGAAGAAAATCTCCCAAGATTAAAAGGGGATGTCTGAATGTAGTTTGTACGTGAATAAACAAACGAACTAGGATAAAAGCCGTTGTCTCATTCTTCTTACCCTTTAACTCTACATTTTTGCATTGTTTGATTTACTTAGCTTGACATTAATATTATTTTGTGTTAGGTGCATATTTTGTTAAGTACATTAACTGCATGTTATCATTTGTAAAGAGTGCATACAAGTTTTAGTCAAATCTCGGTATCTTGGTGATTAAAGAAAACTGTTTTTCACGAAATAAGAATTGGTTACTCGATTATATGCAGAAGCATTTAATCGATCAAAAGACTATCTAATTGATTAAATAGTGAGGAAAATTGTAGAATCTTTTTGTTAATCGCATAAGGGTAATCGTGTACTGAACCGCCTATTCACCCCCCTCTAGTTGAAGTTTAGATCCCATGTGTACCAACAACATAAACTTGTAGAAATTCACATCAAGATATATATTGGTTCACCTTTTTCAACTGAAGGCTACATTCAATCCCCTTTTTAATTCAAGGGATTTTTCACTTGCAAGTGAGTTTCTTTATAATACTTACACAAAGACTCTCTTCTAGAATACTCGATTTCCAACAAGAAAACTCACCACTTTCTTATTACACAATCACTCACCAAAACCTATGGTGACCTTTGATTTTATAGAATAGAAGAAGACTTTTCTGAATTTCTTAGGATTACGACACCGAATCTATTAACGTTGGAATCCTTTTCAAGAACATTTCAAAGTCAATATCAAACTTAAATCTTATTTTTTTAAAAGTGTGAAAAAGCAGAATTACGCTCAAGAGTTTTCTGAAAAACATAAGAAAGATTCACAATTGAAAGTTGTTGCGAAAGTGTCGTGTATTTTTTTAGAAACTTCAGATGATATATAGATTTTAAAGGGGGTTCTAATGCCCATTAGAGGATGTATAAAATGCCTTGGAACATACTGGTTTGTTTGGGTAATTACTAGTTGAGTTTTAAATCCAAAAATATATTTCCAACATAGAGTAATCGGTTACTTCCACATGATAATCAGTTATTGGACCTTTTTGTCCAATGAGTTATCGATTATCCACCTCAATAATTGGTTACTGGATCCTTTTGTCTAGTCACATAACATGTTACTCTATATTCAAGTAAATTGTTACCTTGTTTCAAGTAACTTGTTACTTAGTTTTCTAAAAATTATTTTCTTAAAAATCCTGTTAATATTTTTCGTCCCTTTAAAACTTTGAAAAACAATTTTGATGAGATTTATGTGATATCAAATTTAAAATAAACTATTAAGATAATATCATAAAGTAGAGAGCAATAATATCTTATCTGAAAATTTGTGCTTTACAATCTATAAAATTTTCAACTTTTTTCTTCTTTATTGATATTGATATCTTCATCAAAACCTAGAAAGGTCAATGAAAAACTCTTCTTTGCACATTGATATCTCTATAGGTGTTGGAACTTGGTTTGTTGAAAAGTATAAGTGGGAACTTTTGGGTGTGAAATCTAAAAAACTCTCAAGTCTCAAATAGAAGAGTTTTGAAAAAAACAATTCATAAGTCCCACATTGGAGAGATGAAGAACTTGAAAAAAATCTCATGTTATAAATAGATGCACTCTCCCCTCATTATAACTCGCCCTAAGTTGAATGCACTTTCATTCAACTTTTTCTTTATCCCTCATATTTTCCGCCGATGCATTTCCGGCAAACTTCTTTCCCTTTCTTTTTGTAGTACTAAGAATTGACACAGAGGAAATTTCGAGAATTGATGCTGGTAGTTAGTATTTAGGGAAAATAATTGGTACGGGTAGCCATATTATGGACATTTCGAGAACTGCCATTGGTAGTCAATATTGAGGGAAAACAATTAACATGGGTAGCCATATTATGGGCATTTCGAGAACTGTCACTAATAATCAATATTTAGTGAAAAGAATGGCATGTATAGACATATTGTGAGCATTTCGAGAACTGATGCTAGTAGTCCGATTGTGGGAAAAGAATTGACATGTGTAGCCATATTGTGAGCATTCCAAGAATTGGAATTGGTAGCCATATTGTGTGGGTATATTCAAGATCGGTTCTTACAGTGCAGCAAGAATCCGATAACAGAAATCTGAGTTGTTTTATCTTGGGGACGGCGTGATCGATAGTCTGCTTGCACAATTTGGGCATTGTCACGAAATGTCTTAAAGAGAGCGACATGGTCGTGACTCAACTAATAAGTATTATTTCGTGTCATTTAAAATTGTTACAAGCAACAGTACGAACAATAGGATAGGTGAGTGTACTGAACTCTTGTGAGAAGAGATGATTGTAGTGTTTTAAATGCAAAAAACATTGAATTAAGTTTCACTAAAATAAGAAAACAAGACAGTGTGGGTGTAATTTACTGAATAATGTATGATGTAGTTACTGATTGGCAACAAACATTTTGGTGTTTTCTTAATTGATCAAGTGAGAAAAACGGCAAGCATTAATAATTAGACAAATGAAAGCTACATGTAATTGATAACAATGCATCCAGTTTACGGACAAAGCTATAATGGTTAAGAACAGAACCAGCTGTCATAAAAGGCCGTGGGAATAAGTACAATAGCTATATTCCAAAGCCAAAGGTAGTTTGATTGTAGAAATATGAAATAAATTATATGGTAAAGGAGAGTTAATTAAATTGTTAATGGATTGCCATCAGGCATCAGGTATTATTATAATAGTATAATATATTAATCCAGTTTGACATGCTTAGTCATATTGCATCGCGTGCCTAACTTTAAGTTGTGTTTGGATAGATACAGTGTCTTTATTTGTAGAACTTGAATGAAGAAGACAAATTTGTTAAAACTAAGAGATAAATATACAGATATTATATCTCTTCACTACATATCAATACAATTAATAATCATTCTAAAAATAATGGAGCAGTCAGAAATCATGTGTATATTCACAAAGTAAAGAATGTACAGCTAATAATTCCAGATGATAATATATATGGAACAATTATAAATCATGTGTATTTCACTAAGTAAAGAATGTACAGCTAATAATTCCATGTGATAAAAGAGCTTTGGAATTTTGACAGGGAATGCAACTAGATTAAATTTAATGCCAACAACATTGTTCTTTGATGTTGTAGAGGTGGATCTGGAGACTATGTGTTCTTTGGTCTTGCTGAGGTGGATCTACTAGAATCCCCTAGTGTAGCTTGAGGGTGTTTGGACTTGCTGCGGGAGGTACCTGAAAAGGTTCTCCAACGATTATGTCGTAAATAACAAAGATATATGTAGAATAGTAGAGAGTAGTAAATGGAAAAGATTAAATAAGAGTTAAGAGCATACACATATATATCAAGGGGGTGCATAAAGTAAGCAAACATCCTTAAGGGGTTGAACCCCTACTTATAGTGGAGAAGTGGGAAAAATATTTCTTTGTAGATGTTGTTGGTCTGGTTGACTAAATTGCCTGCCGGTTCTGACACATATAAGGTTGATTTTTCCTGCGTCAGGCGACATTGGTAGCTTTGTGTCCAGTGAGCAGGCAACTTTTCACTCATATTGGCATATATTGTTATGTCATTGATCCATTTTTCTGCCGTAGAGAGGTTTAGTAGGGTGCAGATAGCATGCGGCGTGTAGCAGAGGTTTATGTCGTGCATGCAGCATAGTAATAGAGTATCAGAAGTGGGTTTGTACTATCTTGTCGCTTTTGTTTGATCGATGCAAGTTGGTCTGGGTTGACCTGCCAGGACATGAGAATGTCTGGATAACGCTCATCCTATTCAATCACTATTTTTGCCCGGTCTTGATGTGTATCCTGGAACCGGTATGGAATAGTTGTCCCCAGTCTATTAATATGGCCGATAAGTTGGGTATGTTGGTAGACTTTATTGTCTGGTCTAGTGGTTGGAACTTTCGTGCATGAGTAGGTGCGGCAGGAAATCTCTTTTTGAGTGTGTTGTTTGTATTCACATCAGTCTTCTTGAGTACTTGCTCTTCAGTTTCGTGTCATGTGGTACGCTTGGGGAGCTTTAGGGTTTGCACCTTTTCTGCAATGGTGATGTGATCTTCCTCATGTCTTTTCATGTTCTGCATTAAATGAGTCGCCATTTCATTGCGTAATAAATGAGTTGCTTTGATTCTTGGGTCGCTTTTGGATTGCACTCGAGTGTTTCTTTTGAATGATGGAGATGGATCTAGCCATGACTCATAATGCTTTTGGTGCTTCGACTTTTGTGTTTCCCATTGGATCATCTTGCCTCTGCTTTATTTCGACAGTGACGATGGGGAGCTCAAATTGGTATTTCTTCGAGCTTCTTCTATAAATAGTAGGGTTGAAGTCATCTGCATTCTCTGCATCTTTGAATCTTGTTTGATGTTATTATTTCAAGAGCCTTCTTCTTCTTCCTTTTCATTCAAGGGTGTAGGTAACTTCTCCTTCATGTCTTCCCTTTTTGTAGTGAGGTAGTTGTGGTAGTTCCAAACTGGCTCGTGACTTCGTATCTCAAACACACCAGTATAGGATCCCTGCTGGTTACGATGGGGAGAGCTCCACTTATTATTGGGTTGATCATCAAGTGTTGTGTATAGAGGATTCTTTCTTCTCTTCGGAATGTGTGGACGTTGTTGGTGGGCTTATGGTTCATTTTACTTTACGAGCTCCGTAAAGGGATGAGAAGATTCCTACTTCCCTTATAGTCTCTTTTGGGTGTTCTGGGTGACCTGCAACTCGAGTTGGGAAGAGGATAAGGTGGGTCGACATCGGTGTACGTGCCTTCATCTTATGAGATGTAGAGTGTTGCTCAAATCCTCCAATTTGGAGCCCAATCGGTGGAAGACGGGCATCTACCGCGTTTATCTTCGGAAAGACATTGCAACTTGTCTTGGATGTCTGTCGGCAGATTTGTGGGTAGAGGTCGATTATTCTGTAAGAGGATGGATGATATTTTCATTGAGTTGCCTTTCCCAAGTAATGGTATCTAACGTCTTGGTCCCAAGACTATGCTACTATTGCTAGGTCACTATCGGGTTACCTTTCTCAGGTAATGGTATCTAATGTCTATGCATGCTGGTTATGCCACTATTACTTCTCTTCTGAGTATTCAACATCATTGAGCATAAGGGTGATCATCTAGGTTTATTCTACAAGAAAATGCATGCTTTCTGCCAGGCGGGGTGACCGTTATGGATCACGCAGAAAAAAAAACCAAGATTTAGGCTAATCATTTTGGTTTATTCTCTTCCCGGTTGGGACTTCATAGAATTTTTATTAGTTTCAACTTCAATGAAACTTGTAAGACTTGTAATAGTTGCTCTTGATTAATGAAATTGTCTATCTTCATCCTTGTTGTCCTCCTACTTCTTTATATCTTCGACTTTGTTTAAGATTTATTGCTTGTTATTCGACTTCATTGTTCTTTTGATCCAATAACCAAGCTCGAGCTCTTGTTGTTAACTCTTGTCGGGTCGTGCAGGCCGAGTTTGGACCTGGGTGGTGTAATGTATCAGAATCCGGGTTGCGTCGTGTATCCCGCCTTGCCTCTATTAGCCTTTGGTTTTTCATTCTTCCATAAAGTGTGACTGGTCGGTTTAAGGCGGCATCATTTTATTTATGATGGCTAGCCAAGAGGAGCATGGCTCATGCCTTGGGATTTTGTTGATGAAGACCTTCCGGCCAAGGGGAGCATGGCTCATGTGCAAGGCAGGATGGAATCGTTGGCCAAGGTGAACATGGTTCACGTCTTGAGGGATTTTGTTGATGAAGAACTGCTGGCCAAGGGGAGCATGACCCGCGTGCAATGTCGGTTGGAATCACGGGCCTAGGGGAATATGGCTCGCACCTTGGAGGATTTTGCTGATGAATACCTGCTAGTCAAGGGCACCATGCCTCGCGTGGAAGGCAATGGCCTACCAGCCAAGGGGATCATGGCTCGTGCCTCTGGGGATTTTAATTATGTAGATTTGTCGACCAAGAGGAGCATCGCTTGCATGCCAGGCGGGTTATAATTGCCGACAAGGGGAATATGGTTCGCACCTTCGGGGATTTAGTTGAGGAAAACCTGTCTTTCATGGGGGAGCATGGATCATTCGCAAGGCGGGTTAGAATTGCTTGCCAAGGGGAACATGGTTCGCACCATGTGGGATTTTGCTAATGAAGACCTATTGGACAAGGGGATAATGGCTCATGCGGTAGGCAGGTTGGAATCGCAAGCCAAGTGGAACATGGTTCGCGTCTTGGGGAATTTTTACTGATGAAGACCTACTGGCCTAAGGGAGCATGGCTCGCTTGCAAGACAAGTTGAAATTATCGACCAAAGGGAACATGGTTCGTCCCTTGGGAGATTTTAATGATGAAGACTTGCTGGAAGATGGGAGTGTGGCTCACGCACAAGGCCAATTGGAATCATCGGGCAAAGGGAAGATGATTCACGCCTTGGGGGATTTTGATGATGAAGACTTGTTGGTGAAGGGGAGCGTGGTTCGTTTCCATATAATGTTTAAATTTTTTAAAATAGTTGTTGTTCGACCTTTTAAGAATGCAATAAACATATATGTAACACTGTCAGGGCGTCCAGTTACTTCTTCATGTGTGTTGGTCTGAGGCTCGACTGGTAGCAGCTCCTGGTCGTGTACTAATCGCCTTTGACCGTAGAGACTTCAAGGTCACCAGAGAGGAACTTCATAGACATGGGCAGAGTAGACACTATGGCTTCGAGGGAGTTGAGGGTTGAGCGGGAAATGATGGAATTGTAGGCCGATTTGTGATCAATGAAGAAGAACTCAACTTTCATTGTTTTGTAGAGGAGCATGTATCCTTTTGTCACCCAAACTTCTCATTACATCTACGGGTTATCCCATCTCGAGTTAATTCGACCAGCTGATCTTCATACAAGAGCAAGTCTTATTTGAAGCTCCATATTCAGAAATAGGTCTTGGAACATGATGTTTGTGGAACTGCCTTGATCCATGAATAGTCGACTAACCTCCATGTTGTTGAGCTTGGCAGTGAAAGTCAGTGGGTCGTCGAGTCCTTGGATGATGCCTTCATAGTCTCGATCATCAAAGGAGATCTGGTGTCACTTGCGTTACCTCTCGAAGATATATTTTTTCAGTTAATCTTGAATTGTCGCCCATGACAAAGCCTCCGGAGATGGTATTAATGTCGATCGGGCTACATTGTCTTCTGTTTCGTGGGCAGGAATGACTGTAGCTCTCCTGATGGGGGCGTCTTTCGTGTCCATAGGGGTGACCGTCTCCTTGGTGGGGAGTGTCTTCATGGTGGGGTGGCTCGGTGAGGAGGTGACTACTTGCACGAGTTTCTCTCGGTTACAAGTTCCTGGAGGTGGACTTCTTGGATCAGGTCAATGATATATTGCAATTGTGTGCAGTCGACAGTCTTGTGCCCGAACAACTTGTGGAAATTGCAAAACTTGGAGCAGTCCTGTGGTCCAGCCTTCAGATTTACGTTTTCCTTGGGGAGCGGTGCGAGGTCGACGACCATGTTTCTAATAGAATTATTGTTCGGATATCGTTGAGTGGAGTGTAGGTTGCATACTTCGGCCTCTTCAGTGGGTTAGCCGGTTGTGGTTCTAGTGGTTGGGGCTTCTTTCCCTCTCATGGGTGGTGAGTAATTGGTTGTCTATTATTGGTTGGGCGTTTGGGGTCTATTCCGAGTTGATGAACAGTTGGGCCCTAGCTAACAGATCTTCCATGTTGTCATTCGCTAGCTCCATCTTGAAAAGGCTTGCCTGAAGGCCATGACTAGAAGATGTACTGCCATGTCATGGATCAGTGTGTTGACCTCCATTGCCTCTTCGTTGAATTGGACCCAGTATGCTTTGATGGATTCCATGGGGCCTTACTTGATGTCTTCCATGGTTTGTGATGATCGGGGTTGGGCCTTGCTTCTATGAATTGAAGGTTAAACCTATCCGCTAGTGCTCCCAAGTGATTGATGTTGTTGCTCTCTAGCTATGTAATCCATTGCAAAGTCACTCGCTTCAGCATGAGTGGGAAAGCCCAACACATGATCAGGTTAGAGGCGTCATGGAAGAGCATGGAGGCTTCAAAAACATCCAGGTGGTCTTGTGGATCTATAGTGCCATCGCACAGGTTAATGTTGGTGGGGCGAGCTAGTTGAGGAGGAAGAGGATATGCCATGATAGCGATTGTGAAAGGATGCTATACTCCATAGTGGTAAGAGCTGGAGGTGAGAGGTTATTGGTATGGGCTAGGGGGATGGTAGTGGTGGGATGGGTGAGATTCACCAGCTAACTAGGCTTTGATTGCTTGCTCAACGGGTCGAGGTGGTCTGAAGCTTGACTTTATTTTACTGCCGGAGTTCTTGAAGCATCTCTGCTTGTTGTTGCATGATTTGCTCTTGTCTCTTCATCATTTGGAGGAGTTGTTCAGTGGTTGACTTAGCAGGGTTTCGGTTGATAGTGTGAGTTCTGCTTACCTGGTTGGAGGGTTGTATTTGGGATTGGAGGTTTTGGGAAGGGGAGTTGTCGTGTGGAGGCATGTTAATTGGGTAGGCATGAGTAGGGATGGTAACATGCTTGGTTGGGTATGAGTAGTGCATACCTACACCCATACCCATAAACAATATGTAAAAATAACTATTACTTGATTAATATTATATGTACATGATAATTTTATGATTGAAGTCCAATCACTAAAATTTATTATGAAATAATAATAAAATAGATAAAATAATAATAAATAAATAAATAATATATAAAATATTTAATTAAAATATATATGCGGTTACTCGCATGGCGGATATTATGATATTCATTCTCATCCATAAGTTATTTTTGCAGTTACCACTTGCCAGTATTTTAATTAGTACCCACATGTCGAGTATTTTTACCATCCCTACTTCTTATAGAAGAAATGTTCATGTACCCAAAGATGCCAAAGTGATGAAGTCTAAGTATAACAAACAAAGTAGTAAGCCACGGTCTAAGTCTATATGGTCTTCAAGGGATGTGAGCTCCAAGAAGATCAAGTTCTGTATTCAGCTTATGAAGTTGTATAGAACTTTGATGATGGTTCTCTACTTATGATATCAATTCCCAATGAAGTCTTCGGGTATAGTACTCACAAATTTATTAGCATTAATGAAGTTAAGGAAGTATATGAACATGATTGGATATGTTTAATAGTTAAATGTGTAATATGAGGTAAGTTTTGTTTTCCTAACTTTTCACTTTTGATAATTAACTGGCATTCGTGTTATATGTTAGGTACATACATGACAATCTTAATTTTAAAGATAATAAGAAGGTCATGTTCTTGTCCTTACAATTTACCTATTTAGTGATGAGTAACTCCAAAGAAAAAAGAAGAATGGAGGGGGCAACCACAAGATGTAGCTGATATGCTCATCATTCATAGAAAAAATGCAAATTTATTCCTTGCACATTTTAATAACGGGTGAACATATTTTTCTAAGCATAATTTAACTGTCTTTAGTATATTTGTCTTTAGTATGTTTGTGCCTAACCGTATGCATTTTTTTGTTAGGTAACATTCGATTTTGATTGTCATTAATCGGATTGAAGAATGCATATACTATTTTGATTCATTGAAACATCGTGATCCGAGTAAGTACCTGACCATGAAGGAAATATTTATTAGGTAACTGGACTACTCATTTAAACTTTCTGATTTTTAGTACACTTTCATTTTCGATTCAGTAATTAAGTACATTTTTGTTGTTTAGGGGCTGCAAATTTATAGAGTCCATGTTCGTTCTAAATCTACATCAAACAACATAAGATAGACTCATATATAGGTATTGACACATATCAAACAATTATATGTGTAGTATTCATATTTCAAGTACAAGTACTTATATGTTTATTTGATTTTAATTATAGATCTCATGCCAAAACAACGAGAAAGATTACGACTATCATGTGTTGTACTTCATGAAGGAGATCATTCAGCAATGACAAGCTTCAGTCTTCTTTGATGTAGAGGAATATACATATGACCAAATCACCCAGCTTATGAAAGATTGGTCAAATTATGTACTTAGTTTTGGAGTTAGGGAATCCAATGTATAGATTGTAGCATATTTATAGATTGCAGCATATATATAGATTGTAGCTTAGGGAATAGAATGTATTGATTGCAAGCTTAGGGAATACAATGTATTATTTTGGATTATCATATTAATCAAAAGAAGACTACTTTTGTTCAATGTTTATAATTATTGTTCTGTTTAAATAAAATTAATAAATTCATTTTCTGCTATGTTAAATGTGTTTTTTTTATGATTATTGTTATGTTCTGAATACAATTAATGAATGCAATTTATGTTTTGTTCAACATGTTTTGGTGTTGTGGGTGTGTTTCGATATAGTGTTATGTTGTTGCTAGATGTGTCTATTAACTGTGTTAGAAATATGAATTATGACATTCAACAATGCTCATTTAAAAGAGCATTGTTGAATGTATAAAAATCGCATATACAGTAGCGCACCTTTAAATGAAAACTATTGGATGTCAAGGATTCAATAGCGCACCTTTAAAGGAGCGTTGTTGAATGTCAAATATTCAATAGTGCTTCGTTGAATGACTGTTGTTGAATGTTAGAGTTTCCTATTGAAATGCAACATAGTTTCAATAGCGCTCCTTTGAATAAGCATTGTTAAATATGTGATTTTCATACATTCAACAACGGTTGTTTAAATAAGCGTAGTTGAATGTCTTAATTCAAAAGTATTACTAAATTTAAGAATTTATAATTGATTATTACATTTTATGTTTTGTATTATTTTAATGAACTCTATTGAATATCATTATTTTAATTAATTGTCATTATTTGAATGTCATTAAAAACAATTAATAATATATAAAAATGTCACTAAATTAGCACTCAATTTGAGTGACTAATTAATTAATTAATTGTTTTATTAATTAATTAAATATTTTGTATTCTGTAATAAAATATTCTGAGTGAGTAATAAAATATTTAATGATTCAACATTGTCCTTTTGAATATGCAATGTTGAATGTGACATTCATTTGCTTACATTCAGCTACGTACTAAAACAATTTATGTATTTTATTATTTTTAATGCGTAATAAAATATTATGATTTTAAAGGTTTAACAACACTCCTTTGATTAAGAGATGTCGAATGTATGACATTTAATAGTATACAGTGTAGCAAGCGTTATTGTATGTCATGAATGGATAGTTCAACAACGATCTCTTTAAGGAGCGATATTGAATCCTTGATTCTCAACCATCCCAAATGCAATGTGACCCTAAAGATTTAAAACTATCCCGCATTCACACACGTTCAACAATCCCAAGTTCAGTCAATCAACATCAAAACTCATTTACTCTCAAAATCAAAAAATCAAAACATCATTCAACCTCAAAATCATTCAACACTGAAAATCACATTCAACACGAAAAACATTCACTCATTCAACCTCAAAATTATTTAACACCGAAAATCACATTCAGCACGAAAATCATTCAACACCAAAACTCATTTACTCATTCAACATAAAAAACCATTCACTTATTCAACACTGAAACTTCACTCATTCAACACCGACTTGAAAGTGAGTTTTCTTTATTAATATTTGTCGTTTTTAATTACATTAATTGAAAGTGAGTTCACTCATTTAGCTCGTATTGAGTTTGGGTTTCCCTCCTCACTATCTTTTTTATTGTCAATTCCATTCTAGAAAAATAGATGAAGCTACATTTTGTGTAGAATGTATTGATCAGAAATGGATGAGTGCCAACTGATTGATTAATGAGTATGAGGAAGGAATGAAATTGTTTATTAGGTTTATAACTAAAAATGCTAAAAACTAGAATAGAATTGTATGTCCTTGTTTAAAATATTGTTAATTCAATCGAGTTAAAATCAGCACAAAATCATATGAAGGCGATCGTTTCAATGAAATGACAAATGTTGTCGAAGATGATCTTTAGGATTGCCCTGAGATGTTTCAGCGGTAGATAAGTGATGCTGAGAAATCATTATACAATGGGTGTACTAAATTCACGAGGCTAACAATGCTATCAAGGTTGTATAAGTTGAATCTGTTAATGGATGGAGTGATAAGAGTTTTATAGACCTACTTGGATTGTTGAAGGATATGTTATCAGAGGGTAATGTGCTCCCTTCTCGAACCTATGTTGATAAAAATATATTATAATCCATTGGCATGGACTGCAATAGGATACATGCTTGTGAAAATGATTGCATCTTATTTTTTAATGAGTATGTTTTGTTAAAGTTTTGTCCTAAATGTAATGCATCACGATATATGAAGGAAGACTCAATTCCCAAAAAAGTTGTATTGTACTTTTCCATCAAATCAAGATTTAAGCACATGTTCAGCAATCCAAAAAGATGCAAAGCATTTGACATGGCATGCTGATGAAAGGATTAAAGATGGCAAGCTTCGGCATCGTACAGACTCTCCTCAATGGAGAAAAATTGATCATGACTATGCTAGTTTTGGTTAAGAATCAAGAAATCTACGCCTTGCATTGCCAACTGATGGGATTAACCTACATAGTGTTCAAAGTAGCTCCCTAAGTTCATGACTAGTGATGTTGGTGATATACAATCTACCTCCTTCCCTATGCATGAAGTGCAAATTTGTGATGTTATCTATGTTAATTTCTGGATCTAAACTATCAGGAAATGACATAGACATATACTTGGCTCCATTAGATGAAGACTTGAAGCAAATACGGGAGATATGTATAGATGTATATGACTCGTATAGGGAATAAAGGTTTAACATGAGGGCTTTCTGTTCATCACATAGATTTTTGCGTATGTGAAAACAATACTCATTCAACGATGTTAGAACACTTTAAAAAGAATGTCTAACTTGGCCATCATAGATTTTTGCGTTCAGATCATCAATATTAACGATGGAGAAAAACATTTGATAGGAACTATGAAGAAGGTCATGCTCATTTGTGGTTGATGGGTGACCAATTATTTCAAAAGCTAAAAGGTTTGAATAATAACTTTGAGAAACCTTTTGCAGGATAAATGGTCACAAATGAGTGGAAGAACATGTCAATCTTCTTTGAATTGTCATATTAGAGCTTGTGATATTTAAGACATTTCCTCGATGTTTTGCATGTTGAAGAAATATATTTGAAAGTCTCTTTGGTACCTTACTCAATGTTCCTGGTAAGACTAAAGATGGCTTGAATGCAAGAGGACTTCGTTAGTATGTGAATAAGAAAGAAATTGGGGCCGATAATGAAGGGAAAATATATATATCTACCTCCAACAACTTATACTTTGTCGAGGAAGGATAAATTTGAATTGTGTAAATTTCTTCATGGTGTTAAAGTAAAAGATGGTAACTCTACCAACATCCGGAACCTTGTAACAATGAAAGACCTCAAGTTAAAAGGTCTAAAGTCTCATGATTGTCATGTACTCATTGAGCATTTTTTGCCTATTGACATACAATGCATTCTACATAAAAAAGTGCGAGGAACTATAACTAAGTTATGTTTCTTCTTCAAGACAATTTGTAGCAAAGTGATTGACCCGAGGAAATTACTTGTATTGGAAAGACAAATTATTTTAACTTTGTGTGAGTTTGAGATGTATTTCCCACCTTCTTTTTTTGACATAATGGTCCATCTAAGCATTCATCTTCAAGAGAGACACAATTATGTGGTCGTCCCTATATGAGATGGATGTACCCTTTTGAGTGTTATATGAAGACATTAAAAAAGTATGTGGTGAAACAATCAATATTATAGGGTTGTATTACTGAGTGACATATTGTTGAAGAAGCTCTTAATTTTTGTATCGAATACATTGTCGATGGTGATTTCATAGGCATTTCAAAGCATCAGTATGCATAAAAAACATTTGGTGAAGGTATTACTAGGAAACAAATATTTACTATATCAAGAACCTAATTGTAGCAACACACTTATATGTTTTATATAATGTCAATGATGTTGGGTCATATGTTAAAAGACACAAGGATATGCTTAGGAATTCTAACCCAAGTAAGAATGAAAATTGGATTTCCTCATAGCCTGGTCAGTGTTTCATAAAGTGGCTAAGAAGTCACATTGTTGATGAGTTGAATATAAATGCACATTCAGTTCCCGAAAGATTGAAATGGTTAGTCAATGGTCCAAGTATTTATATCTTATCCAACATTGATTACCTAATTAATAGGTTCACATTTTATACGAAAAAACAAGATGATAAAAGTAAAATGCAAAATAGTGGTGTGACTATTGTTGCTTGAACTTTACATAGGTCAAGTGCCAAAGATAAAAACCCAATATATGAATATGACATACTTTGAGGGTCATTGAACGAATATGATAATTGGATTTTATAATGTTTTGGTTGCCAGTTTTTTGTTGTATGTGGGTTGATAACAACAATAGCTTTCGAGTTGATGAGTTAGGGTTCATTCAGGTGGATCTTAATAGGCCATGATATAAAGATGAGTTATTTATTGTTGCATCACAGGTTCAACAAATATTCTATGTTAATGATTCAAGTGATAAGAAATGGTTCATTGTGCTTTTGTCTAACAAAATAATGGTCAATAATATTGATGATCAAGAATATGAAAATATTGTATGTTTATAATTTGTATTGTATTGATGTTAATAATACAAACTTTTGGATATACACTACTATTGAGAATATATATGTGTGCGTATATATATACAGGTGTGATTGTTGGGGGTGTATGAGCAACCGTGGATGCCCACTGCGTGACCACCATGGTCCATAGGAGGTGATTGTTGTGCCACTACAGCCCAACCAGCAAGAGGAGTTACCTCCATGTAACCATAACCCTAATCCCCTTTTTTATTTTTATCTATTTTTTGTTTTTATTATGCTGATTTTTTATTTTATTTTTTTATTATTTATTTTGTTTCGTTTGATTGTTATTTTGTGTAGACAATAAAAAAGGGGTGAAAATAAAAAAAAAGGAATATGTTGCATAAAATGCAAATAAAATTTTAGTTATTAAATAAAGGAAGATCTTATAATGGGAAAAGGTAATCCACAACAGGTCTTGTACTTTGTCGCGTTATCTTATCTCATTATATTATAAACCAAAACTAATTTAATTTTAAAAAACAATATTAGGTAGCTCTGTTTCTTGTTGTGTTTTAGCCTATGTTATAATTTTATTTTTAATAATTTGAAAAAACAATATGAGGTAGCCCACTATAGACCTTATGCCTATCGCATTACCTTATTTTATAAATCTAGCAAATAATTTTAAAAAGCAATTTGAGGTAGCCCACTATATGCCTCGTGTCTTGTCACGTTACCTTATGTTGTTAATATTTCCAATAAGTTTAAAAAGCAATATGAGGTAGCACAATATTGGCCCCGCGCCTTGTCGCGTTACCTTATGTTGTTAAGATTTCAAATAATTTTAGAAAGCAACGTGAGGTAGCTCATTGTAGGCCATGTGTCTTGTCGCGTTACCTTATGTTGTTAATATTTCAAATAATTTTAAAAAACAATGTAAGGTCGCCCACTATAGGTCATGTGCCTTGTCGTGTTATCTTATGTTGTTAATATTTACAATAATTTAAAAAAAAAACGTAATGTTACGTAGCCCACTATAGGCTTCGTGCCTTGTCGCATTACCTTATGTTGTTAATATTTCAAATAATTTGAAAAAACAATATGAGGTAGCTCACTATAGACCTTGTGCTTATTGCGTTACCTTATGTTGTAAATCTATCAAATAATTTTTAAAAGCAATGTGAGGTAGCTCAATATAGGTTTCGTGTCTTGTCGCATTACCTTATGTTGTTAATATTTCCAATAAGTTTAAAAAGCGTGAGGTAGCACACTATAGGCCCCACACCTTGTCGTATTACCTTATGTTGTTAATTTTTCAAATAATTTTAGAAAGCAACGTGAGGTAGCACACTATAGGTCATGTGTCTTGTTGCGTTATCTTATGTTGTTAATATTTTAAATAATTTAAAAAAAAACAGTGCAAGGTAGCCCACTATAAGCTTTGTGCCTTGTCGTGTTATCTTATGTTGTTAACATTTCCAATAATTTTAAAAAAAAGTAATGTGATGTAGCCCACTATAGGCTTCGTGTCTTGTCGTGTTACCTTATGTTGTTAATATTTCAAATAATTTTAAAAAACAATATTATGTAGCCTACTATAGGCCATGTGCCTTTTCGCATTACCTTATGTTGTTACTATTTCCAATTTATTTAAAAAATCAATGTGAGGTAACTCACTATCGACCTCGTGTCTTGTCGCGTTATTTTACCTTGTTAGCTTCATAAAAATAGAATAAAAATATATCAATTAATCAATTATTTTCTAGAAGAACTACGTAGCCTTGATTTCTCTGTTGCAGCTAGAGATACGTTGGAGCGAGTTTTTTCATGTCAGGCACAAAATAATAAAAATTTATTTTTTGGTTTTTATATTTCTGTAATAATATGAAGGTAAAATTAATGTTTTGAATGAATATCTGTATTTTTTATCTAGGTACCGTTTTTAAATAGGTGGTATGAGGTCTCTAACACATTCCTCATTCGTAATCGACTCCCAAATTTAATTTTTCTCTACAAGCATATCAATCCTTTTTTCTAAATTTGGTTTTCATGTTTTCTCTCTAAAAAACATCGATGACGACTCCATTACATTTATTTGCATTATTCTCATCACACCCATTAAAATGAGTTGTATATATATATATATATATATATTCGTCTATGTTATACATGTATGCAAGTATGAATGTGTACAACAATCAAAACGCATACTAGAGGGAGCTATGATAAGCGTTGTTGAATGTTATATATACAATAGTACTCGTTGTGAGTAACATTATTGTATGTATAACATTCGACATCGCTCCTTATAGAGAGCAATGTCGTATGTATCACATATAATAGTGTTCTTCTGTAGAGCACTGTTATATGTGATACGTACAACAACGCTCTCTATAGATACAATAGCACTCCTTGTAACCAACACTATTATATGTATCATATATATAACAGTATTCGTTAGAGGAGACGTTGTTGTATTTATCACATACAATAGCGTCTATGTCTGCATTGTTCAATTATACTGGTATTCTACAGCGCTAACATAGACAGGGTTCGAAAGTACTCTTAAATCCAAAAAATGAGTGTTGTTGAATTGTAACTCTAGCATAGTGATGAAAGCTATAGGTAAAGGTTTATTGAAAGAACAACTCGAATTTGATATGATGATAAGTAGGATGAAAGGTCTTCTCTCTGCAAATTCATATTATATGGTGGAAAGGTTCAAGATGCATTAAGACATATGTAGTGCAAGAATGGAAAAGATGAAGGCTAGTACAAAGTCGATCTTTGAAGACATACGCACTCACCTATTTAGGCTTCAGAGATTCATTCCTCCTTTCAGAATTAGCTAGTTATGCCTTAATATTTTTTGCTTTTTAGGTTGTTTCTCCTTGCATTGAGTATATTTTCTATTTTTGAAATTTGTATTACGTACTTTAACATGTGTTGTAATAGTGCGAAGTAGATGTTATTTTGTTATGATTTGAATTTTTGTTTTGATTATGAAGCAATGGAGCTTTCTCTGTTTTGATTATGAATATTGCTCATATGTTGTTTACTAGCATATTATATCTTACAATTCAAGTTCAATATACCTAGTCATTACTCTTTGGCATATGGATAATAAATTGTTACTTTTTGAGGGTAGCACACATTATAGTATCACAGGTTAAAGAGATTATGTAAACAAATTGTAATAGTTAAGATATTCAGTCAGTGAATTCACATAGACACATAAGTATAAATAAGGTTCTTTTAAATTCTAAAATTGTGATAGTTAAGATATTCAATCATGAATTCACATACATACCAAAATGTCATATGTTCAATTTCTAGGAATGATACTTATTAGAAGGACAATCATACACCTCAAACGTAATTAGTTCCTATACACACAAAGCTACAAAAATATTAAATGTTATACTAAAAGAATAACCTCATACTGCGAGGCCCTATGACCGTCGTTGCCTTCCCCTTCGATCACCACCAGTTCCACAACCATCAAGCTTCGCATCAAAGATTTCCCTTGCAACCCCCTCCAATCCCTGACCGTTACACTTGATTGTCTAGTTCTTCAATTTAGGAAAATACTGAAGAGACTCTGATTTCAATATTTTAGTCCCTGTATCCTTGGTAAAAATTTCAAACATAGTTTTGAAGAATGTAATGTCCTAATTCTAGCATGGCCAAACATGTATTTATATTATTCAGGTTTATTTGTCGTTCTTGCCTATTTATGAGTGAAATTTGTTTATTTCCCTTTATTTGAATGGTATGAAAGTTCACTTCAAAATATTTGCAAAATGGATAAATGAGTTACCATTTAGGATAACAATGAGTCTAGATAGTCTATTATTTGTATTCATCCTATTACTTCATTTTTAATACAAACCCGCTTGAAAACTCGTTTGATATGCTACTTTTGGATTTTTAGGTATCCATAACTTCAGAAAATATTAAAAAATAATTGCAAATAGTTTATGAAGTTGTGTGTTTTATATAACCATATATGTTATCTAATTATCAAATATAAAAAAATATAATTAAAAATTATAAAGCATAATGTAAAAAAATTTAATTGATGACTATTAAACACAATTTATTTTACCTAATACAAAAGTAAAAACAAAGTCATTATTTCAACATTACGATAAAAAGAATTTAGTAAGAATTGTTTAATCAACATTACATCACAACTAACAACTTAACATTATTTCTTAACAATACCAAGTTATTGTTTAACAGCATATAACAATCATATTATGGATTTACATTAACATGATGTTACAATTATCAATTAACAATATAACGTTATATTTATAATTAACATGATATTACAAATATATTCATATATATAGAAAGGAATAGTATATTGGGGTATTCGTAAGTATATGTATTTCATTACCTGGGCTCAGACCCAATCTTAAAATCTTAAATCTTAATTAGTTTTTGTAAGTTTTTTATAAGTACTTGCAAGTCCAGATACCCATTGTCATCAAGGTGAGGAAGGGGAAAACCTTCTTGGGGAGGGAGAAGAGAAAGAGTTCGTAGGGTGGGCTAAAGTAGGAAAAGGGTTTTTTGTTCCCAATTTTTGTTGGAGGGATCTTGGAACATTCGTGTAGAGTTTCAAATCATATTTCAAACTAAGTAGGCTAGGATAGTTTGCTCCTTCAAATATTTCTTGATGACAAAAGGAGAAATTAAATGGTAAAGAAAACATTTAATTAGTTTTATCCATTTTTTAGCAAAGATTGTAAATATTTAGTTCATTTGTTTACTGAAATGACTATTACATGTAATTATTATGATGGTTTTAAAATTTGTGCATATCTACATGATTTATAGGTTATTGATTCCGTAAGACTTGTCATGAAAATGCACTTAATTGCTGTCACTTCAAAATAATTATATGTTGAGAAACCACATATGAATTCCATTGAAATAACCGAGTGATTAAATAATTTTATTATTTACTTTTTGGATTTTGGTCCATATATAACACTTGTCAATTGTCATAATTATGGTCTTCATCAGTTACAGTGTCTACGTGCATAGACTAAACTAAAATTGACCAAGTAAATTAGAGACTAAAAAATATTAAAGTCATAAGTAAGTGTTAAATAATAAGTACCTTGTTCAAAAGAAATAAAATGAATACACAAATTCAGAGAGCATCTTTTTACTATAAAATGTTATATATGATTTCAATGCTTCATATTAAAACCTTAAAATTACTCAAAGACCATCTCTTTGATATAAAATCATATTTGATTTAAATGCTCCATATTTGAATATAATATCATATTTGATTAACTGCTCCATATGAAAACTTCAAAAATTATTTAAGAAACTTTGTGATTTAACTACTCTAGTAGCTAGGTCATTCTAAGTACACCTCAACCACATATATCGTTGTTTGTTGCTACTACTTCATCTTCAATTTTCAAGAGAGGTCGGAATCTCGTCTTGACAATGGAGGAGGAAAGTATGATAATGATGATAATTATTTTGATGATGATAATATATCCATCTTGAGGAAAATATAGAAGATGTGTTGGTATCGTTCCTACAACGGCCAATAAAAGTGTAAATAGTAGATAATAACTTTAGAGGAGGTGAATTAGGTTTGCAACAATATAGTCTACTTTAGGCGAGAATTCTGAATTTTCAACGGAAACATAAAATTGTAGAACAATAGTTGCAGGAAAATTAAAAGAGATAAGGATGGAGAGATTCATACAAGGATGTATACTAGTTCACATTTTTTAGCTGAAGGCTACATCTAATCCTGTTTTTTGACTCAAGGGATTTTTCACTGTGTGACTGAATTTATTTACCAGCATAATCCACTAGTTTGACCATCAATGGAGTAGCCTAATCCACTTTGATCATTTGGATGTCTTTCTCTGCTCAATAACTTATCCAATTTATGTGTACCTTTCTTAAAGTGACTCATTTTTTGATTTAATTAATCAATCTTCAACTCAAGAGAAGTGTGAATGCAAAGGTTCATTGCATAATTTTGTTGAAGATAAAACATGAAGATATGGACAAAGTCAAATCAACAACAACATTGAAGACTCAAGTTCAAGCATCAAGAGGGCCAACAAAAACTTCAAAGTAATTTTTATTTCCTTCAATCCTAAGATGTTTTGAATGGGTAAAGTCTACGAAAGATGAACCAAATGAAAATCTCACAAATTAGAATAATGATGATGCATATGAGATTTACATTCATACATGATTCATGATTTAGATGCAATAACATTCATACATGACTTCATGATTTTGATGAATTAAACTAGGATTAAACTTAGGTCATTTCAAATCATGTATCTTACATTACTAAATCATGATAGAGGTTCATAGCATATGAGTTAAGCATTTTTTATAAAACAATTAATCGATTAAGGTAATAGTAAATTGATTAAGTTCTTTGCCAAATGAGAAACTCGTTAATGATTAAGTTCATAGTTAATCGATTAAGTCAGTTATAGTTTGAAATCTTAGATTTAATCAATTAAGTATCATCATAATCGATTAATCTAACAGAAAAGTGATTGAAATTGAAGGTTATTATAACCAACAATTCCCATGTGTAATTGCAACGATTTTTCAAGATCAAACAAGAGAGTTTCTAATAGAAAAAGAGTTAGATAGTTTGACACGAGATGAGAATTTTTTCATGAATCTTTGAGAAGAGATATTCAAACATTCATATCATATCACTTTGAACATTTGCTTCTCGTGATCATACATAATCATATTATGAGATTGTGGGACATCAAGAAGGTTTAGATATACTGAATAGAATGTATACAAGCACAAGAAAAGGTTCAAAATCATTGTACGCAAGAAGAACGTTCATTTGTAATTCATCTCTCAAGGTGTGAGGTAACACCATAGAAGGAGAGAAGAGTTCAGAGAAATCTTAAGCAATAAGTGGTGAGGTTATCCATTAGAAGTTAGGTCCAAGAGATTCTTAGTGGAAGATTGTTTGTAAGAACATTTCAAATCTTCATAGTGAAAACAAATCTCCCAGATCAGAATGGGAGATCTAGATGTAGATTGCAGAAGTTGGCAATCAAACTAGGATAAAATCGAACATCTCAAATTCTCTTATCCCTAATCTTTTATGTTTAAGCAATTATCAATTTTAATTACCTAGCATTCAGTTTATATTAGAGTTGTTGAATATTTGTCTATGCATGATTGATCATAAAAATTGAATTGTTAAAGTGCATGAAAGAACAGATCGATCATTACATATCGTCGTGTCAAGAACTAAAGATTTTCAAGAGATCGAGTTAATCGATTAAGCCAGGAGTTAATCGATTATCTGCATAAATATTTTAATTGATTAAGTAAGCTGTTAATTGATTAAATTATAGAAAATCAGCGATTATCTTTCAAAACCAAAAAGTTTCAATCATACACCAACATACCTATTGACCCCCTCTAAGTGTGTTATAGCCTTTATTATCCAACATGTGGCATCAGAGCTAGTTTGAGTTAGTGCTAGCTTAATCACTAAATTTGTATGATCCAAGGAATATCAAACATGGGCTCTATGAATCCCTTCGGTGGTGAAGGTTCCTCAACCAATCGTCCTCATGTGTTTAGTTAAGAGGGCTATGCTTATTAAAAAGTGAGGATGAGGATATTCATTGAGGTAATTGACAAGGTCATTTGGGAAGCCGTGCAAAATGGACTTCATGTACCACTACATTTGGTGGATGGTAAAACAAAAGAAAAACCTAAGAGCTTGTGGACGGATGATAAATAGAGAAAGGTATAGTACAATTTATAAGCTAAAAATCATCATCACATTTGCATTCTCTTATGATGAATTCTTCAGAGTTTTATAGTGCAAAAGTGCCAAAGAAATGTGGGACCCTCTACAAGTAACCCATGAAGGCACAAGTGAGGTTAAACATGCTAGACTAAATGCATTAACTCATGAATATGAACTACTATGTATATTTCCAAATGAATCTATAAATGATATGCAAAAACATTTTACTCATATTGTTAATCATCTTGCTGCTTTAGATAAAGTGTTTGTAAATGGTGAGCTTACTAACAAAGTCTTGAGATGTCTTGTTAGGGCAGGGCAACCAAAGGTGACCGTAATTGTGGAATTCAAAAATTTAGACACTATGTCACTTACAAATTTTTTTAGAAAACTACAAGAGCATGAGATAGAGCTTGGATGCTTAACTCTACATGAAGAATTCGGTAAGAAGAACAAATGATTTTCCCTCAAAGCTAAAACTTCAAATACAAAAGTACAAGAGGATAAATCAAATGAAGAAAAATGTGATTTGTGTGACATTAATGATGAAACTATGACACTCCTAGTGAACAAATTCAGCAAATTTCTAAACAAGAAATGAACATTCATAAAGTTTCAAAGGAGAGATGCAAAAGACTCAACAGAAAGGGGCAAGTACCCAAAAGAAAAAATCACTTGCTATGAATGCAGTAAGGTAGGACACATAAAATTCACATGTCCTACCTATCTTAAAAGAGTTGAGAATGATAAGAAAGATACAAGGGACATCAAGGTCAAGAAAGCTTATGTTGTATGGGATGTACTCGAAGAAGAAGCAACATCAAGCACTTAGGATGATGAAGAATCGACCAATCTTTGTTTAATGGCTCAAAATCACAATTCAAGCAAAAATATTGAGCAAAATGAGCAAGGTAACTCAAGTGAGGTAAGCAATTCCAATCTGATTGTGATTCCGAAATTCCGCCACATATGATATATTGTATATTTCTTATATTGAATTGCATGAAGATCTCAAGAAATTAGCTACAATAAATATTGATAAAAAGGTTGATTTTGGTACATGAGAAGAAGCTTATTGAAATACAAAAAGTTATTGATGAGCTTAAAGGAAATAATTGCAAGTGTCACTAATGGTAGTCACAAACTAAAGAACTTGTTTGCTTCACAAATAAATAATGGAAATTGGTTTGGGCTATATGCATGCTACGAAGAATTTATACAAGAAACATATGGATTTTTCTAAAATTTCATATAAAAAATCTCTAACTTGTTTCTATTGTGGTTTATATGGTCATACTTCAAATGCATGTCATATTAAATTCAATGTGCCCAATGGGCATTACATTTGGATTGTAAAGTGACAATATCCCAAGAGCACTAACCCTAAGGGACCCAAAATCATTTGGGTACCTAAAACAAGCAAGTAAATTATGTTTTGTAGGTGTGCCTAAGGACATAAGGACATTAATGGTATTTGGACAGTGGTTGTTCTAGGAAAATGACACGTGATAAGAGCAAGTTCATTGAGTTCTCACCTAAAGAAAAAGGTTATGTCACTTATATAGACAATAATCAAGGCAAAATTCTTGGAGTTGGAAAAATTGGAAATTCTTCTTAAACCATCATTGATAATGTGCTCTGTTGGAGCATAAGCTCTTGAGCATTAGCCAATTGTGTGATAAAGATACTAAGAGGAGAGGAAAAGTATGTGTGATGATCTTCTAGGTGTACTTGATCATGCATACACAAAGGATCAAGAATCTGAAAAAGTTATGCAAGAGGAGAAAAACACAAACCAAGGGCTTGAAGGAATGCCACAAGCAAGGAAAACCAAAAAGGACCACCCAGTTGACAAAGTGATAGGTGATATATCTAAGGGAAAGGTAACCCGAAATTCCTTACGTGATAGTTGTAATTTATTTGTATTTGTTTCTCAAGTTTAGCCTAGGGCCATTGAAGAGGATATTCAGGATGAAAATTGGTCTTTAGCTATGCAAGAATAAATAAACCAATTTGAAAGAAATGAAGTTTGGGATTTAGTCCCTAGACCCCATAATCATCTTATAATAGGCACTAAATGATTTTTTAGAAAAAACACTATATGAGTATGGCTTAATTATAAGAAACAAAGCTAGATTCGTAGTTATGGGATATAATCAAGAAGAATGCATTGATTAGTAGAGGCAATAAGAATGCTTTTAGCTTGTGCATCAATCATTTATTTCAAATTATTTCAAATGAATGTGAAAAGTGCGATTTTTTAAAAGGTTTTATTCAAAAGGAAGTGTGAAAGTGCAAATAGTCAAGACCTGCATGTTTAATGCTAACCGAAGATTTGATGAAGTGAACGGACATACAAGAAAGCTTAAAGATCGTACAACAAACAACAAGCCAAAGACTCATAGGTTGCATCTATAGACTTAGGATGTTATTATATTTACTTGTATTAGAAGTCTTAAGATAAGTGCCTTAGATTGAGTTTAGGTTAGGTAAACCTAGATGGAAAGTCTCACAAGAACTAAAATGGAACAAGATTAAAATTGAGACATAACATCTAGATATCTTATGATAAGTAGGCTCATGCATACACATACATAGTTTTGTGCATTAAAGGTATTATATTTTGAAAAGCTATGTAAAGCATGTTCATATCATATAGGTAGTTTACCATACATCAAGAAAAACATTTTTAACTCATTATAATCGATTAAGTAGTTTGTGTAATCGATTATCTAGAATCCAGTTACTAACTCATCTTATGCTGTTAGCACGTTAATCGATTAAGACACTATATAATTGATTAAGACGTAACAGAAAATTGATTTTTAATAACCCATTAATTAATTAAGTGGATGAATAATCGATAATACCAATATCAGTAGGATTATTATAAATATTGTAATTCTTGTCAATGTGGCATATCTTGCATATTTCGATAATTGTTAGAGAGCATAATTTTCATAGATTGCATTGCACTGAAAAAGTGCATTTAGAAAACCTAGGGAGTGAAAGCATTCTGATTTAGGCTTAGAGATTAATATCATTGCATGTTGTCTAAAGTTTTCTATGTTAGAAAACCTAGGGAGTGAAAGCATTATGATTTAGACTTAGAGATTAATATTATTGCATGTTGTCTCTAGTTTTCTATGCATTAAATTCTTGCATCTAGTTCTTGATTTCTTTGAGAGAATAGTGAGGAAAATCTTTTCCTAAAAAGAGTGTGAATCATTTTTTGAAAACCTAATGCATTAAATTTCATTTAGAATTAGGTTCTTGTGGATTTTCTGCTTTGTGTTTTAGATTGATTTCAATTGTTGAATCCGAGTATTAAGTACTCAAGCCAACTCAACATATTCTATTTGAAAAAGGAAGTTGATCTCTTTGTGAATTTTTCCACTATAAGAGAGATCTTGATAATCTTCTCATAGGCTAAGAGGTCTTAGTTCGAGCGATACCGAGGTTGGGGCTGTTCGAGAAAGGATAGGAGATCCTAGTAGGCAATTTAGTTAGGTCAAACCTAGGTTCTCATAGGGGCTAAGTAAGGATCGGCTTAGTTTATCTGGTTTTGTAATTGGAAGTGTGTTTGTAAACTTACAATTGCAATAGTGAAGAAAAATCTTCTGAGATCAGAATAGGAGGCCTGGATATAATTTGCAGTGGACCGCAAACGAACTAGGATAAAAATTCCTTGTGCACATCTTTCTATCCATAATCTCTTTATGTTTCGTCTTTACTCTGTAGATTAATTGTGTTAATATGAGTTGTATGCTATAATCTGTTTACTGTCTTTCTGTAACTTCAATAATCAATTAACTGTGCAAAGATTTGGTAATCGGTAACTTTTTATGCACGAAACCAAAGAATCAAGTAGTGCAAGCATCAGGATAATCGACTATCCACAAGCATAATCGATTAAATTCGAGCACTATTTAATCGATTAAAACCAAGCATAATCGATTAATTGCAGTCTGTTTTAGTTTTACGCAAATATAGGAAAAGCGGAGTAAGTGATCCACGACACCTATTCAACCCCCCTTCTAGGTGTATTCTCACCTGCTGATATCCAACAAGTGGTATCAGAGCTAGTACGAAAGTACTAGCATGACCGTGTATTCGTTCGATCCTAGAGGATACTACGATGGGTTCCACAAACCGTGGAAGTGATGGCGCATCCATCAACCGCCCTCCGATTTTCAGTGATGAGGGGTACACCTACTGGAAGGTGCGCATAAAAATATTCATTGAGGTGATTGACACGGATATTTTGGAATCCATAGTTAGTGGTCCTTTCGTTCCACTTTACTTGGTGGACAATGAACCTAAAGTGAAACCCAAAAGTTTTTGGACCGATGATGAGCGCAAAAAGGTTAAGCATAACCTTCGTGCCAAGAACATTATCACATCGGCCCTATCATACGATGAATTCTTTAGGATGTCGCAGTGTCAAAATGCTAAAGAATTGTGGGACACTTTACAAGTGACTCACGAAGGCACGAGTGACGTTAAGTGCGCTAGGCTGAATGCGCTAACACATGAATATGAGCTATTTCGTATGTTATCAAATGAATCAATTAGTGAAGTTCAAAAGCAATTTACTCACATTGTTAACCATTTAGTTGCCCTAGATAAAACTTTTTGTAAAGGAGAGTTAACTAACAAAGTTTTGTGTTGCCTTGACAGGAAATTGCAGCCGAAAGTAACTCCGATCGTGGAGTCGAAAGACTTCGATTCCATGCTTTTAGTGACTCTCTTTGGCAAACTCCAGGAACATGACATGGATTTAGGGCGCTTGACCATGAATGAATATTCAGACCGAAAGAAGAAAGGATTTTCTCTCAAGGCAACCATTTCGCAAGATCAAGAAGAGGATGATCATTTTGATTCCGACCTAGACGAAGAAACCCTGAATCTCCTAGTTCACAAAAATTGGAAAATTTCTGAAGAAAAGAGGGGGATTCAAGAGGTTTCAAAAGAAAGAAGCGCGATAATCAACCAAAAAGGGCAAGATCCCAAAGGAGCGCTTCACTTGCCATGAATGTGGGAAGGTTGGACACATGAGGCTACAATATCCAACTTATCTCAAGAAGGTTGAATCTGAAAAGAGCACTCCTAGAGATTTCAAATCAAAACGAGCATACATCGTGTGGGATGCTCCCAAAGAGAAAACTACATCAAGCGCATCATATGGGGAGGAATTTGCAAAATTGTGCCTTATGGTGAAAACACAAAAAACTAGCAGCTCTAGTGAACAACATGATGCAAATGAGGTATATTCTGATACTTCATCTTGTACTGATGATTCCCCTACATATGACGAGTTATATAATACATTTGTTGAATTACATGAAGAACTTAAAAAGCTTGCTAGGATTAACATTGATAGAAAACGGGTAATCCTATTGCATGAACAACAAATCATTAAAATGCAAAAAGAGTTAGATGAGTTAAAACTAGAAGATGAAACCTTAGACTTAATCTACTCTTGTAGCTCATGTAATTTCTCGAAAGATAATTTATGTTAACCTACTGTATGCAATACTTGTGAGACATTACAAATCGAAAATTCAAATTTAAAAGAAAAGCTCGCAAAGCTTACATACAACATATTTAACCTTGACACTTTACTTGCTGAATCCAGAAATCATGGTAACCACATTGGATTAGGTTATAAACCCCAAACTAGCAAGAAAAGACCATATAGGAAACTTGTAGTCCATAATCGTAAAACGTCACAAACTCACATGCCTGCTTGTTTATATTGTGGCACTTATGGCCATACTACCACTTCATGTTATATTAGAAAATATGGTGTACCTGATGGTTCTTATATTTGGGTGAAGAAGTAACATAGTACCAAGGTTACTAACAGAAAGGGACCCAATATCAATTGGGTACCTAAACAAGACAAGTAATTTGTTTTGTAGGTATGCTTACGAACGCATGGACATCATTGGTACTTAGATAGCGGATGTTCGTGGCATATGACCGGTGACAGATCGAAATTCCTAGATCTGTCACTCAAATAAAAAGGGTAGGTCACTTATGGCGACAACAATCGAGGGAAGATACTTGGAGTTGGAACTGTTGGTAATATTTCTCAAGCTGTGATCGAGAACTTGCTCTATGTGGAAGGCTTGGACCACAACTTATTAAGTATTAGCCAATTGTGTGATAAAGGTAACAAAGTATCCTTCGACTCTGATTGTTGCATTATTTGTGATAGTATATCTAATAATATTAAGTTTGTTGGTCATCGTATAAATAACATATACATGGTTAATTTGGAGGATGTTACTACATTGTTCTCAAAATGTTTTATCTTTAGAGAGAATGACATCTGGATTTGGCATAGGCGCATTGCGCATATACATATTAAACAATTAGATAAATTGTCATCTCACAATTTAGTTGTTGGTCTACCTAAACTTAATTTCAAATCTAAAAAAGCTTGCGACACTTGCCAAAAGTGTAAGCAAGTTAAGAACTTATTTGCGTCTAAAAATGTGATCTTCACAACTAGGCCTTTGGAGCTTCTCCATATGGACCTGTTTGGACCATCACAAATCATGAGTTTCAGAGGTAGTTATTATGCTTTGGTAATCGTAGATGTTTTTTCTAGGTTTACATGGACCATGTTCCTTTATGCTAATAGCGATGCATTCAAATCTTTTAAAAAGCCTTGCCAAGCAAATCCAAAACCAGCTTAACCTGAAAATTGTATATATACGACGTGACCATAGTGGTGAGTTTGAGAGCCACCTGTTCGACAAGTTTTGTAATAAACATGGTATCCTGCACCCATACTCGGCTCCTAGAACTCCTCAACAAAATGAAGTTGTTGAGAGGAAAAATCGCGTATTAGAGGAGCTGGCCAGGACATGGCTTAATGAAAGCAAAGTGCCTAAATACTTTTGGGCCGATGTTGTACATACTTCGTCCCCAAACCAAAAGACCATCCGATAATTAGCACTAAATGGGTCTTTAGACATAAACTTGATGAATATGGCTTAATAATACGAAACAAAGCACATCTTGTGGCCAAGGGATACAACCAAGAGGAAGGTATCGATTACGATGAAACCTACGCCCCTATTGCGAGGTTAGCGACCATTAGGATGCTATTGGCATTTTCCTCGATCATGAATTTTAAGTTGTTCCAGATGGATGTTAAGAGTGCCTTCTTGAATGGATTCATTCAAGGAGAGGTTTATGTTGAGCAATCGCCCGATTTCGAAAACTATAAATTCCTGAACCATGTCTATAAACTCAAAAAGGCACTTTATAACCTAAAGCAAGCTCCTCGAGCTTGGTATGATAGACTAAGTACTTTTCTCTTAGAAAAAGGGTTCCTTAGGGGCAAAGTCGACAAAATGCTCTTTATCCAAAAATCTGATAATCATGTTTTATTAGTTCAAATATATGGTGATGATATTAGCTTTGGAGCTACTAATGACCTCCTTTGTAAGGAGGTTTTTGATTTGATGCAGGGTGAATTTGAAATGTCAATGATAAGAGAGCTTACCTTCTTCCTGGGATTACAAATCAAGCAAATGAAAAGTGTCATATTTGTTCACCAATCAAAATACTACAAAGAATGGCTACGCAAATTCGAGATGAAAAATGCAAAGAAGCATCCATTCCTATGGCATCCTCATGCTACTTAGACAATGATGATAAAGGGAATGCGGTAGAGGTAACTAAATATTACGGCATGATAGGCTCATTATTGTATTTAACTGCGAGTCGCTCTGAGATTATGTTTAGTGTTTGCCTGTGTGCTATATAACGTATGCCTAAGGAATCGCACTTTACTTCTGTTAAACGTATCATGAGATATTTAAAGGGAACCCTTAATATGGGATTATAGTATCCTAGGGTTGCCTCACTATCCTTGGTATGATATTTCGATTCTGATTTTGTTGCGTGTAAACTAGATCGGAAAAGCACTAGTAGAACTTGCCACCTATTAGGTAGTTCCTTAGTATCATGGCATAGCAAAAAACAAGCTTGTGTTGCCTTATCCACCGCCAAAGTGGAGTACATTGCCACCAGCGTGTGTTGCGCTCAAATCTTTTGGATAAAGCAGCAACTTATGGATTTCGGTATCTCTTTAGAAAAGATACCGATTAAATGCAACAATACAAGCACCATAAACCTATCCAAGAATCCTATCTTTCATTCCAGAACTAAGCATATAGAGATAAAGCATCATTTTTTGCGTCATCATGTACAAAAAGGTGATTGTGTGCTTGAATTTGTTGAAACCACTAAACAACTAGCGGATATTTTTACCAAACCCCTTCCATGGGACTTGCTATTTGTTCTTAGGAGAGAACTTGGAATTATTGATGAGCAACATCTAAACTAGTTTGGTTAATGGTGTTTTATGTCTTTTGTATGATAAATATGCTTATCTATGTGTTATATGTTTAATGCATGTTTCCCTTATGCTCAATAAATTGCACTCATGATTCCATGTTTAAGTGTTAGAAGTGTGTAATTCAGTTTAGAATAGTTTCTTAGGTTAAGCGTCTTAGCATACATTGTCAATTTCAAAAACATACTCAAGTCTGCAATTTTACTGATGTTAATCGATTATCCTGCATTATAATCGATTAAAATGAGTTCTAGTAACTTAAACTTCTAAAAATCTCTATTTTTAATTGATTAAGTATTCCTTTAATCGATTAACTTGGCTCAACTGCATAAGACTTTAAATGGTCTTAATTGATTAACATAAGCCTTAATCGATTAACGGTAGTAAAATATAACAGTTTCAGTGTGTATTTGGGAAAGTTTTTCAAACCCTAAAACCTCAAAATCCTACCTTTTTCTCTATCCAGACGTGAAATTGATCTATCCCATCACTATAGTAATCCAAAATGAGTGTCCTTTTGTCTTGTTAGTCACCTATTAGCCCCAATCCTAAAGAAATTCGAAAATGTAGTTTTTCCCCAACTTAAAACCCAAACCCAGAATCACCCCAAATTAATTGCATAATTGATTAGAGCTTTCTAATTTCAGAAAAATGGCTGATGGAAAATAGAAAAGAGTTAAAACCACTGCTAACCGTCCAAGAAGATCTGAATCCGACTTTATTTCCGGCCATGGTGATAGGAGGGATCGTGGTGACCCTTACTATTCATTGATTTTGCAAGAAACTCGTCTAGCAGAGTTCCAAGGAAAGAAACCAACCTACATCCAATATGTGGATATTGCTTGGATCCTAGCTCAAGGCTTCGAGTTTCCACATGGATTGGAAGTTCAGGGTGTGACCCAGTTTCTCGAGCTTAATGGTAAGGTATATCCCGCTCTTGTTAGGGAATTCTATCCAAACTTTAGATACAAAGATGGTAGTTATTGGTATATGGTTTCGAGAAAACTATTTGAGTTGAATGAAACATTATTTCTGGATGTGGGTGGACTAGCAAGTGATGGTTGTGGCCTTGCAGACTGCTCGAATGAGTTATGAAACTCATTTGATGCAACTGAAATGTACAAATCTTGTCTCAAGGGACCTCACATGTACGTGCAAGGTGAGTTAACAAAAGTTGGATCGTTACCTATTCAAAATCGTCTTCTACACTATATTGTAGCGTATATTCTAGTACAAAGAAACACTAATCATGTTCAACCAACTATCAACGACCTGAAATTCATGTTTGTTGTCCGAGAAAACATAAGGATCAAATGGCCTGAGGAAATTCTAAAGGTCATGAATGGCATCTCAACCTTATCAAACAAGTTGCTTGCTTTTGGAATATTCATATCTCGTATCATTGACCAGCTAGAAATAGATACGTCTGATACGTTGATTATCACAACAAACTCTCGTGAGCACTTGATTGGAGATAATCTCATCCACAAAATGGGAATCTACAAGTATAATAATGCTTGGGAATACTAAGAGGATCACAACACAACCGTAGATTTGGACTTATCTAATGAAGATGTTCCTATGAATGAACTGATTCCAAAGAATCAGGGGGGACTTCTGCTATGCCTCAAGAACCATCATTCGAGATAGCTCACTTAGATGTTATGGAACAGAGGCTCAATGCTCGCATAGACACGCACTATGAGTCTATAAGGAACATGCTTCAATCGGGGTTTGAGAGGCAAAATGATTGCTTAAATTAAGAAATCAACCGTTTGGACTTGCTCATTCAGATCACCTATGACATTATGCATCCACAAGCAAGACGTCCTCCTTCACCATCTTAGAATTAGTCTAAGAGTGTCTAGCCTATAGGGTGTTATGTTTTGTCGTTTAGTATTTTTTGGGTCTTATACTTCATGTCATTTTGAGCATTGTGTTCCTTTTGCTTGTAATATGGTATCAAACTCTGCTTTCGTACTTGTTTTAAATTTCACAATTTCATGCAGTGTTCGACAATTGCTGATTATGTCGAATAGTTTATGGATCATATGTTATGTGTATGCCATATTTGTTTCATTAATACATGCTTAACCTGAATATATCAGAATTATTAATCATCCATAACTAATTGAATATTTACATGTTGGATGTGTCATACAAAACCTGGTTCTTATGTTGTTTTTCTTAGTTTAATCAATTAAGTGCCCTCGATAATCGTTTAAATGCAGTGATTTGTGCATCTGTTTAATTTTCTAAAAACTGATTAATCAAATCAAAGGATGTACTTTCTGATTAATTACAGTTTATTTTCTCAAAATTTTATATCTCTTCTTACTTTTGACCAGCTATTATCACTTAATTGTCTACACTTTTTGATAATGTCAAAATGAAGAGAAAGGTTGTTTTGTCGTTTGATGTGTTTCAGGTTGTTGAGCTTTTGTAAGTTTGCTACCTACATGTGTGTATCTCACCTTATTGCTTGGTTGAGGGGGAGAACAAAGTGAGGGGAAGCAGCACAACTTTCACATTTAACCAACCTAAGCAAACACATGTTGATCACCATCAAGCTTATCCAAAAAGGAATTGGTGAAGAGTTTGTCATTATCAAAAAGAGGGAGATTGAAAGTTCAAAGCGTTCAGACCTTCACATTTAATGCTAACCGAAGTTTTAATGAAGCAAACAGGCATTAAAGAAAGCTTGAAGATCGTACAACAAACAACGAGCTGAAGACTCATAGGTTGCATCTATAGACTTAGGATGTTATTATATTTACTTGTATTAGAAGTCTTAAGATGATTGACTTAGATTGAGTCTAGGTTAGGTGAACCTAGGTGGAAAGTCTCACAAGAACTAAAATTGAACAAGATTAAAATTGAGACAAAATATCTAGATATCTTATGATAAGTAGGCTCATGCATACACACACATAGTTTTATGCATTAAAGTTATTATATTTTGAAAAGATATGTATAGCATGTACATATCATATAGGTAGTTTACCATACATCAAGAAAAACATGTTTAACTAAGTATAATCGATTAAGTAGTTTGTGTAATCGATTATCTAGAATCCAGTTACTAACTCATCTCATGATGTTAGCACGTTAATCGATTAAGACACTATATAATCGATTAAGACGTAACATAAAATTGATTTTTAACAACTCGTTAATCAATTAAGTGGATGAATAATCGATTAATATCAGTATTATCAGTAGGATTAGTACAAATGATGTGATTCTTGCCAATGTGGCATAAGTTGTATATTTTGAAAATTGTTAGAGAGCATACATTTTCATAGATTGCATTTCAATGAGAAAGTGCATTTAGAAAACCTAGGGAGTAAAAGCATTCTGATTTAGGCTTAGAGATTAATATCATTGCATGTTGTCTCTAGTTTTCTATGTGTTACATTCTTGCATCTAGTTCTTGATTTCTTTGAGAGAATAGTGAGGAAAATCATTTTCTGAAAATAGTGTGAATCATTTTTGGAAAGCCTAATGCATTAAATTTCATTTAGAATTAGGTTCTTGTGGATTTTCTGCTTCGTGTTTTAGATTGAGTTCAATTGTTGAATCCGAGTATTAAATACTCAAGTCAACTCAATATATTTTGTTTGAACAAGGAAGTTGATCTCTTTGTGAATTGTTTCACTACAAGAGAGATCTTGATAATATTCTTAGAGGTTAAGAGGTCTTAGTTCGAGCGATATCGAGGCTGGGGCCGATTGCGAAAGGATAGGAGATCCTAGTAGGCAATTTAGTTAGGTCAAACCTAGGTTGTCAAGCTCATACGGGCTAAGTAAAGATCAGCTTAGTTTTTCTGGTTTTATAATTAGAAGTGTGTTTGTAAACTTACAATTGCAATAGTGAAGAAAAATCTCTCATGATCAGAAGGGAGGCCTGGACGTAGTTTGCAGTGGACCGCAAGAAAAATCTCTTTACTTTGTAGATTAATTGTGTTAATATGAGTTGCATGCTATAATATGTTTACTGTCTTTATGTAACTTCAATAATCAATTAACTATGTAAAGCGTCAGGATATTCGATTAGTGCAAGCGTCAGGATAATTGATTATCCACAAGCATAATCGATTAAATCTGAGCAGTGTTTAATCGATTAAAACCAAGCATAATCGATTAACTACAGTCTGTTTTAGTTTTGCGCAAATATAGGAAAAGTGGGGTAAGTGATCTGCGACACCTATTTAACCCCCTTCTAGGTGTATTCTGATCTACTGATACCCAACAAAGTGTATGTGGATCAACCTCCCAGTTTTGAAAAATACAAATTTCTAAATCATGATTTCAAACTGAAAAATGATTTATATGGTTTAAAGCAAACTCCTAGAGCTTGGTATCACAGGCTAAGCACCTTCTTTTTTGAAAAGATCTTTGCAAGAGGAAAGGTTGATACAACGCTTTTCATTTTGAAAACTGAAAAATATATTTTCTTAGTGCAAATATATGTTGGTGATATCATATTTGGAGCTATTAATGATGTTATATTCAAAACGATTTCTGAGTTGATGAAATGTGAATTTAAAATGTCGATAATGGAAGATATTACATTCTTTCTTATGCTACAAATCAAGCAAATGTACAATGGAATATTTGTTCATCAAAAAAAGTATTGCAAAAAACTTCTAAATAATTTTGACATGGAAAAGACAAAAGAAACAACTACTCCAATGGCAACTTCATGCTATCTTGACAAAGATGAGAAAAGTAAACCAATTGAGGTAGCAAAATATTGTAGCATGATTGGCTCGTTACTTTAATTAACATCTAGTAGGCCCGATATTATGTCAAGTGTTTGAATGTGTTCTAGATATCAAGCCAATCCTAAAGAACCACATTAGTGATTAATATGAATGCAAGCATGAAAGAACATTAGTTTGATGAAGACAAAAACTAAAGCTTAAAGACGAAGGACACATCAACAACACCAACAACAAAAGACTCATATTCAAGCTTCAACAAAAGACTTATTCATGTTAGAGGTTCATGCATAATCAACTAAGTTTTTTAGAGAATCATTAATCAATTAAGACTTTGCTTAATCAATTAAGCTTTTGTAAATGGAAATGCATTAATCGATTAAGGACATGGTTAATCGATTAAGTCAGTTTCTGTTTTAGAATCTTAAACGTTTTAAAGAAACGTTAATCGATTAAGTGACAATTTAATCAATTCATCTCCAATAGAAAAGTTTGAAATTGAATGGTATTTTACCATCCTTTCCCATTGGCAAAGAATGAACAAGAAATTTTTACACTTACAGAAACTTGATGCAAAATTGATACACGTTTTTCAAGAGTAATTTTCTGAATAGAGAGAAAACCTTTGATGTGAAAAAGAGAGAGTTTTTTAGAATCTTTGAAAGAAATTATTTTTATACATTGAGAGTTTTCAAAGATTTCATTTTGTGAATCTTATTCAATCATTTTCATCTTTGTGTGTGCGATTCATC
Organism: Lupinus angustifolius; assembly: GCF_001865875.1. NCBI lineage: Eukaryota > Viridiplantae > Streptophyta > Magnoliopsida > Fabales > Fabaceae > Lupinus > Lupinus angustifolius. The sequence goes on along the minus strand of NC_032023.1, from coordinate 5,438,393 downwards.
AAAGACGTAGTTGTTTTGAATTGTTAGTGTATGTTTAGTGCATTGAATGTGCAATAGAACTTTGTACATATCTTTTATGGTCGGTTTGTAAATTTGTCTCTCTGAGGGTGTGAGGTATCACCTAGGAGGAAGAGAGAAATCCTAGACTGTGGTCAAGGTCCAAGAAAAGGTCTCATTGTGTATACTTAGTTAGAAGTGATGAGGAGTCATTAGAAGATAGGTCCAAGAGAAGTCTTGGTGAAGAAGTGTGTTGTATAAACATTTGATTTCTTCTAGTGAAACAAATCTCCCAAGATCAGAACGGGAGACCTAGATATATATTGCATGTGGATTAGCAATCGAACCAGGATAAATCAGTTATGTCATCTTATTTATTTCCATACTCTATTACTTACTTTCAATTATCGCATTTTTGAATTATTTGATGGCATTCATTTAGTGATCATTGGATAAGTGAATCTGCTCTATTAATCATTTTTTGTAATCAATTTAAGAGCATATTAGATTAAAGTAATCATTGCTTTCTTGATGCATTAAGAACCAAAAGATTATCAAGAAAACCATTAGGTTATTCGATTAACTCTTCATATAATTGATTAAGTTCAGTTATGTATTAATTGATTAAGCAAACATTTAATTGATTAAAAACCAGTAGTTTTTTATATAAGCTTTTGCATTTCGAATCGAGTTTAATTATAATTTGAACAAACTATTCACCCTCCTCTAGGTGAAGTTAGAGTCTTTGTTAGTCAACAATTAATAAGTGTATAGGATAGGTTCTATCTAGTTAAATCTAAGCATATCCTAAGAAAAATATGAAATATGTCCAAATCTGTAAAATATTCTACACTTAATCGATTGTCCATAATGTTAAATTTCAGGTGCATCTTAATCGATTATCCATAATGTTAATTGATTACCTGGACAATTTCAGGTGCATCTTAATCGATTAACAGACCCTTACTCATTTACCTATTGAATAATTCTTAAACATCTTAATCGATTAACAGGTTTTTAATCGATTACCTAGGAATAATTTTTAAACATGTTAATGGATTTACAGTGCACTTAATCGATTAAGTCGACTTCCATAAACAATGTTAAATACACATTTCAATTTTCAACTTCGATTTTTCTCTTTAGGAATCCTCTCAAACCTCAAACCCTTCTTGTTTCCTCTGAAATTGAAAACCCCAACACCTCATCTCATCCACACAACACCTAACATCGTCAAAATTCATCAACTTCTTATCCAAAATCTAGAACCTAGATTTGCCATGTATCAAACCCTAACCAAAATTTGTCTACTTAATAGATTAGCCAACAATTATATGCCAATACGAGTGATAGGAGACCCAATAGAGTGAAGCACACTGCATGTATTCAAAAATCTCTTTGCTATCCTGGGAAACCAAGGAATATGGAAGGTGGTGGTTCCTCCTCCACTCAAGGGCATAGAGTGAACAATGGAAGGGACCCTTACTACACTCCTCCACTTCAGGCAGAGAGGTCGACCAAATTTGTCGGCCGACAGCAAACCTACATTTGATATACCAACATGGCATGGATGGTGGAGCAAGGCTTCTAGTTCCGGCTAGAATTAGAAATTCAAGGGGCCGACACATTATTGGAACTTAAAAGTAATATATACCCCACTCTAGTTCAGAAATTCCATGCAAACTTCCAATATAGTGGTGGTTAATACATTAGTTTGTTTAATGGGAGGCGTGTTATCATGAATGAGGAGATATTCATGGATGTTGGAGGCTTGGCTAGTTATGGTTCTCCATTAGGCAATTGCAAAAATGAGCAATGAAGTGCCTATAACTTCACAGAGATGTATAAGTCATGCCTAAGAGGACCTCATTACTATGTCCAGGGTGAACTCACTATGATTGGGTCAATGATATTTGAAAATAGGCTTCTACACTATCTCATTGCATATATCTTGGTTTAGCTCAAACAAATCATGCTCAACCAATCGGAGATGAATTGAAGTTTATGTATGTTGTCAAGGAAAGCATAATGATCAATTGGCCTGCTAAAATTCTAGAAGTGTTCCTCAAGACTACTTGATTATGGGATTTTTATCTCATGTGTCATAGAGCATGCTGGGATTGACACTTGCAATGAGGAGATAATAGTTGTGACTCCTAGAGAGCATCTCATTGATCATACTCTAATCCACAAGATGAGCATTTACAAATACAGAAGTGTATGGATATATCAAGAGGACTATCAAACCACTCTTAAGGCTTTTCACTTAAGGCTTTTTTGAAAAACTTAAGATAGATTTGCAAGTGAAAATTTGTTGCAAAAATGTTATGTAAATAGTCTGTTATTTTCATAAACTTAACGGTGATTTTATAGGGGTTTCAAGGTCCATTCTGTAAGGTATGAAACACTTGGGAACATACTGGTTTGCTTAGATATGTACTGGAGGACGAGTAACAAATTCGCAAATACACTTCTAACACATAGTAATTGGTTATTAGCTTGTGGTAGTCATTTATTAGACCTTGTTGTCCATTGAATAATCAATTACTCGCCTCAATAATCGGTTATTAGACCATTTTTCCAATCAGGTAACCTCTTACTCTTTCTTCGGCAACTTGTTATTTTGTTTCAAGTAATTTGTTATATAGTTTTTTAAAAACTCCTTTTTAGAAGCCTTGGTAATTATTTCCATCCTTTTAAAACTTTTAAAACAATTTTCATGAGCATTATGTGATAACAAAATTAAAATAAATTATAATGGTAACATCTTAAACTAGAAAGTATTAAAAATTTAGGTATTTATCTTGAGCTTTCCATTCTAAAAAGGCCTTCAACTTTTTTCTTCTTTATTGATGTTAATGTATTCGTCAAAACTTAGCTAAGATAAAGGAGAGATTCTTTTTTACAATGGAGAAACTCTTCTGGACAATGGAGGAGGAAAGTGATGATAATAGCATCCCCATCTTGAGAAAAATATAGAAGATATGTGTTGGTACCTTTCGTACAACAGTGGCCAAGAAAATGAGATCACCAAAGGCTAAGTCGCCACACATAAGAGGTAATCCCTTTCTGTAATGTGTTTGTTCATATAGAAATGAAGACACTTGTAGAGAACGTAGATGATATTGCTGACGCTACTCCACCAAAACCATAACAACCTTCACAACCCATACAACAACCACAAGACCCTCACCCTCAACCCTATGGATAACCAAATACTATCACCTCAAAACAACTTTTCCTCCATACTTATAGGAGCAACATACCCAAAACATTCCAAAACTCAATTCACTTTCATAGACTAATCCACTCTCTATGATAGACATGCTGAAAATCATGACCAAATTAGAAGAGAATGAAAAGTGCTATTACATTCATTGGAAACATAACTCTACCCATTAAACTCTTCTATCCCTTACCTGAATATAAAACTAAATGCTCACTAATCGTGTACGCTTGGTCCACAACCATTTTCTATGAAGAAGGTCCATTCCTTCTATGACAGTCAATAATCTTGGATCCTTTGTAACCCACTTGGCCAATCACATATTCTCACCAACCAAAATCTACCTCAACCTTGTAAATCTAACACCCATTACCCCTATCAAGATGGATTTGATAGGGATGTAATCCAGAATGGTAATTTGTGCCAGTTAAATTGGAATCTAGAAATGAAAAGTATCAAACATCCAAAACCTATGGAAATGAGTGTTTGATCTTCGGTCAAGATTTGAAGTGGAAGTATTTTGTACACCCGAGAAATTATGGAGAAGTTAGATTACTCACAAACTTATTTCTGTTTGCTCATCTTCAAGAAAAGTTTGAGTACCCTGGGCATTCAAAGCAAGCAACAACGTTCAGATTTTATGGTTACCCCATTTTGAAGGAACTAAGTTAGTCATGGATCCTCATAAGACATGTCCAAGAATTCCTATGTTAGACTTGAACAAGGACAAGGATCTGAAGAAGAACAAACTCAGACCTAGAATCCTATATGTTATGTAGGCTCGGCTTGTTTAAGATAGAGTGTGGCTTGACCTGGCATGTTTCCACTCTTACTTCTCAGTATCAAAGATCAACGAACCAATACATTTAATGCCTACTCTAAATAGAAACTTTTGAGAACCATTGGAACTTTCTCTGAAGTTGAATCTTGTCTATAAAAGGAGAAGAATCTAAAGAAACTAGATACAAAGGCACAAATGCAAGACTTATAGATATACAAGTGCTTAGAAACTTTGTAAAAAATATTTGTTTTATAAAATTTCTATTAATATAGATTTACAGGTTAGATTTTTTTTGTTAATATCTTTGCTGCATGCAAACTAGCTTATTGTGTTAAACTTAAAATTTGTTTCTTAGTGAGTCTTAGATTAAAATGATCTTAACCTTTCACATTCTCACGTAATGAATTGTTATAGATCAACAAATAAACTTTGCTTAGTTATTAGGACCTGAAGATGTTTGTTAAGTAAAGAATACTTGGATAAGTTTGGAGCATGGAAAAATTTAGTGTAGGAAATAGACTTAGTTCTTAGAACCTGAAGAGACTTGGTATAAAGAAAGAATATTTGTTTGGTGTTGAATACTTGGTGAAGAGGTGTTGAATACATGTAAAGTATTTGAGAAATGTGGAAAGTTTTGTGGATGAAGGAACCGGACGTAACTATTTAGAATAAACGAATATAAAAATATTTGTATTATTTTTTCCATCCTTAAACTTTTTATTGCTTTTCGTTATTTATAACTTTGAGGAATTAAATTAGTGTAAGTTATTTTCTGTTTTTTTGTACTACTAAGTGTATCTTTTTACCTTATGGGTAATGAACTAATCCCTCTAGAGATTTGTAGTTGTCTCTCCTAACAAGTATCACTCTCAAGAATCGAATCATTTTTGTCACTAATATATATTTTTTGCAAAAAAAGTTAGTGAAAAATAATTTTAAAACTAAATGAATATAATTCAATCACATTTTTGTTTTTAGTGTCAATTTTAAATACATTTAAGACCTCTGAGAAATACTTATAATTTAACATTGTTGTAAATTCGTAGGAACATACTATCCAACTCGAATGAAGATCGCATGTCCCAAAATCATGTCTCCAACATTGTCTCATCCAATTAAATTTTCACATATATTAAAAGAATGCATAGGAAATAAAGTTAAAGTGGTCCGTAAATTTCTTATTATGTGTCAAAATTTGATTAGATGGGATAGGTTTTGGGGACATGGTTTTGGGTAGTATTGGCAATTAGGGCCGCCCTACCCATGCCCACAAAAGCCCACAAGAATTAGGACGGGCATGCCCGTTTTTAAATAGGGCATGAAATATAATGTCTAACCACCCTAAACATGGGCATGGCGGGCTTGCGGGCCGCCCTAAATTTAAAAAAGAAAACTAAAAATGATCTAGTACATGGAACATTGCAAGATATTATATAATGTCTCTTATTTTTTATTTCACTGCTAAGACATTGCAATATTCATGTTATCATCCTTGAGATTACATGGATATACAGTGTGACAGTAGGATTCAAAACACAATATAACATATTGTTTTGTATAAACCAGACATGTAGTTAATTAGTAAAATATTATATTTTGTAAAATTACTATATTGTACTCAAGTGGTGAGAACATGAATTTCTTTTGCAATATTTGATCCATCAAATTTCTTATTATAGTATTCAGTGATGTTCGTGGGACGCCCTGCCCGCCCGTTTGAAACACCCGTGGGAGAAAACAACATATTGGGCGGGAATTTAAGGGCGGATGGGCACACTTTTCATGCCCTGCCTGCCAAAGAGTGCGGGCGGGCGGGTGAGCCCCATGCGCATGGCTCAAATTGCCAATGATAGTTTTGGGACATGTAATCTCTATTCATCCAACTCCAAGTGTTCAGTTGGAACAGAGATCTTCTGTCATAAACCATGTTTCAAATAATGTCTCGCACCAATGAAACATGCTATGTTAATTAAAAAAATTAAACATTTATTATTTTTTTTATTTTTGCTTCATTGTCATTAGTGTGAGACAAGATCTAGGACATGATTTGGGACAATGGATCTTTGTTCCTTGTGTTGAACTTCAACCAAGACTGGAGAAGCTTGCTCAGTCAAGCGTATCACTATTTTCCATTCAGAAAAGGAGGTTCTTCAATGCTCCACTGAGTTTTGTTTTCCCCTGCTTTCTCAATTTTTCTCCATGTTTTGAGTTTTAGGCGATAAACAAGTGGGAGTTAACATGTTCTATCGGTTCATTTTTTTTGTTACTCTTGTTTTATTAATATATCCTTGCCATTTTTTTAATCTTTGCATTATTAAATACCATTAAATAATTAAATTATATTAAATAAATGAATTCCATTAAATAATGTTTTCATACATCCTTTATGAGAGTGAACAGAGCTGGATATTTAGAATTTGTATGCGAGTTGGTTTTGGAAGGTAATTAAAGGAAATGGAAGGTTTGGGAGTCATGAAAATACACGTGTGAGATGTTTATGAAGTCTTTCATTTTTCATTATTTCCCTCCAAAATTCAAATATCAAACATATCATTAGCTTGCCGTTGTTGGACTTCCTTTATGGATTATTGAAAGGAATTTGCTCCTCGGTTGTATTTCTATTCAAATCATGAATACATACAAGATTATGAGCATAATTTACGGCTGCACATTAGGTAAGATAATTTCTATCCTAATATAGAAGATATACAAAGATATAGAAAATATATGGAAAATATTTACAAGAATATTAACATGTTCTATCAATATGGAAAATATTTGCAAGAATTAACAAATTCTATGTCACCCATGTAGTCGAAGCGAGATGCTCTCTTACGCTTAGAGTGGCCCGAAAATCATCAAAAAGTATGAGTGGAAGCCCTTTAGTGAAGATATCAGCAATTTGATATCAAGAGGGAACATGCAGCACATGAACTGTCCACAAGCAACTTTCGCTAGTACAAAATGGATATCCATCTCAATATGTTTAGTATGCTGATTTTGAACGGGGTTACCAGAGAGATATAACACACTCACATTGTCACAGTATACCAATGTTGCCTTGGTGATCGGATAATGAAGTTCCAGAAGCAGATTATGTATCCAGCAAGACTCATAAACGACATTTGCTATTCCTATATACTCTGCTTCTACACTGGACCGAGACAAAGTGGGTTGTCATTTAGAGAACCAGGAGATCAAGTTATCTCCGAGAAAAACACAATAACCTGAAGTGGAGCATCTAGTGTTGGGAGAACCACACCAATCAACATCAGTGTATGAAATGAGACTAAAGATTCATGATTGGTATAAATGTAAACCAAAGTTTATAGTGCCTTGCACATAACATAGAACACGTTTAAGAGCATTCATGTGTTCAATCTTTGGATCATACATGTGTAAACATACTTGTTGTACAACATATGATATATCAAGTCTGGAAAAAATAAGATATTGTAATGCTCCTGCTAAACTGCGATAATGAGTTAGATCTTCATATGGAGTACTTAAGGAGACATTAAGTTTGCCTTTAGTGTCCATCGATGTAGGAGCAGGTTTACAAGAAGTCATGTTAGCCCTGTCTATGATCTCCTCGGCATATTTTCGTTGCAAGAAATAAACCACCTGCATGTCTAGTTATTGCAATGCCCAAAAAATAGTTAAATGGCCTAAATCTTTCATAGCAAATTCTGAAGCAAGAAGAGACATAATAGATTGACGAAGATAAACAGAAGAAGTAGTAAGGATGATATCATCAACATATAAGAGAATGTATGCCATGTCATTGCCCTTGCGATAAATAAATAATGAATTATCAGATTTGTTATGGTGAAAACCAACGGTGGAGACAAAATCAACAAACGTTGATACCAGGCCCAAGGTGATTGTTTCAAACCATATAGAGACTTTTTTTTAAGAGACATACATAGTTGGAATGGACAGGATCCCTGAATCCCATAGGTTAACGTATGTAAATGATCTCATGTAGCTGGCCATGCATAAAAGCATTTTGACATCCAACTGATGAATGGGTCATGATTGAGAGAACAATGCTAAGAACAGTCTGAATTGTTGTTGGTTTCAGCACAAGACTGAAAGTTTCATTACAGTCTACTCCAGCATTCTAAGACTTCTCATCACCAATAAGACGAGCCTTATGCCGCTCAAAAGAACCATCAGATTTCTTTTTATGTCGAAAACTCCACATAGATCAAATAACATTAACATCACAAGGTTGTGGTACTAAGTCTCACGTCTTGTTTTTAATAAGAGCATTATATTCATCTTGCATTGCGGATTTCCAATTTGGGTCAGACGAGGCCATTTTTGGGTTTGTAGGAATAAGAGAGGGTGTAAGTTGGTTAACTGAAGCTGATAGATTTAATGGATGTTTTGGTTTAAAAATTCCATACATGCTTCTAATTGCCACAGTTCTTATGAGTGCAGGTGTGGGTCGATTTTGATGTTGGTGTGGTGATGGCAAGTTAGTTTGGTGGTGGGTAAAAGTGACTGTAGTTTGGGTGAGTTGGGTCTGGTTGAAGAATTAGAGGTAGTTTGACCATTATTTTGGGTTGTATGTTGGTCTAAGGCTACGGGAATTGGGCTGAGCCTTTGTGTCGTTGGAGATTGATTAGGTGAGGTTGAATTCTGTAGCTACATGACTGGTTGGGCCATTGATGTATTAATAATGGATTTAAGTAATCATTTAAAAAATCATAGGCAGTAGAAGGAGGTGTGTGTAACTTGGCAAAAGGAAATTGGAATTCATCGAAAATAACATGTATGGAAATGAATATTTTTTGGCTGGACAAATCATAACATTTATATCCTCTATGATTGGATGGGTATCCTAAAAACACACATGGGTATCCTATAAACAACCAAAGACTCGCAGATGTGTATAAGTAGGATTTCGGCAATATATAATTTGAGTTGGGGATATGTGTTTGAGAGATTTTTTTGGGAGAATGTTCAAAAGATATATTATTATTTCTAATGCATGATGCCAAAATGATGAGGGCATTGAAGCATGAGAGGAGGGTGTGAATTATGTTATTTATGGTTCATATTTTTTGTTTAGCTTTGCCATTTTATGGAGAGGTGTGTGGGCATGAAAATTGAAAAATAAGACCATTTTTGTCAAAACTAATTTGAAAGCTTCATTGTCAAATTATTTCCCATTGTCACACTGAAAACATTTAATAGTCTTTTCAAATTGTGTCTTAATAAGAGCACTAAGGGATGAAAAAAATGAGTATACTTGGGATTTTTGCTAATGGGAAAAGTCCACAAGAAGTTAGAGTAGTCGTCCAAAAAAAGAATATAATATTTAGGTCCTGCAGTGCTTAAAATTGGAGGACCATAAATCACTATGCATAATATCAAAAGGCATCAATGTATTAGAAGATTAAACATAAAATGGCAATTTGATATGTTTCCCAAAAACACAAGACTGACAAACATTAGAAAATGATAAATTTTGACAGCAAATAAATTTATTCTTGCTAAGGGAGCATAGAACAGATAGTCTTGAATACCCAAACTATTGTTCCATAAACTAGTAGTAATAGCTGTAAAAGTCGATGGATAGGTGGTATGATGATTGTTGGTGATAGGATATAAAGATCTTTGATGTTATCACATCTCATTATTGGCATTCCCATTTGAAGGTCCTTCACAAAAAACCCAAAATGATCAAATTCAATAGAAACATTATTGTGAGTTGTAAGATGTCGCACCGAAATCAAATTTTTTATAAGTTTTGGGGCATGTAGGACATTTTTTAAATTTAATGGTGGATGTGGTGGACAAAGGGATAATTGTCCATAATCGTGAATTGGAATTCCTTATCCACTACCAACAATAATATTCTTATTTGAAGTGCTTATATTAAAATAAGACAAGAGATTACCATTAGATGTTGTCATATGAGAGGTTGGTTCAGTATCCATATACCAATTTCCGTCAGGAACATTCGTGACATTGTATGCATAGTTGCCCCAATATTTGTAGGTGCATAAGAAGGAGTGATGGCAGCATAGGCTTGTGGACACTGGCCTAAAATCCCTTATTATGTTGTTGGGCCATTGGGATGGGCCCATTGTGAAGAGGGATATGAGAAGGGAGGGATATCCCAAGGTTATTGCATCAACCCCCAACCAGGAATAGGGTATTGATGGTAGTGTTGCTGCTACTGCCAAGGGGTTGTGAATTAATGCTTCTCATGTTGTTGGTTGTTGCCGTGTCCACAATTGCGACCACATTTCCTGTTGTCGCATCCACCACCGGCACTATGATGTCGGTTTATGTTGTTCATGGTGGTGTTATTTCGATTTCCACCCTTTTCTCGCCTCTATTGTGTGAGGAATTTCCAGAATAAGGGAGGATTTCATCAAAAACCTTAGATGTTGCAGTAACCATGATCATATTCGATCTTGTTGTTGCCATCTTAATCAAACCCGCCTCTTCTAGTGTAAGCATAAAGCGAGATTGATAGAGGGTTGCTTTGTCAAAATAGTATGGCGACCCCTTTATAGGCATTAGTGAGGCCAGACACTATTTGAAGAACAAGACATTGATTGGAAACAAGTGCACCTACATCTTTCAATTCCCCTTAAAGCATCTTGAGTTGTTGACAATATGCTGAAGCATTTGGAAAATCTTCCATTTGAGTAGTGGAGAATTCTTGCTCAAGTGTGACTACATGTGAGTGTTGGTTATCTTGAAAGATGTATCATAATTGATCCCACGCCTCCATGGCAGTAGAGTCAGGTTCAAGAATGGTGGTCATAAGGTCATTCAAAATAGTGGAATAAATCCACTAGAGAACCGTGGCATCCAGGGTGGACCATAATTCTACTTCTTCGTCAGTTTCAGGCAGTTTAATTTCCTTATCATTTTCCGATGGAATGATGTGATGAATGACCTTGTGAGATCGGGAATGAATTTTGAAAAGTCCAGCCCACATTTTATATTGAACGTTTTCTAGTTCAATAACACAGAGATATGGTTCTTGATGTTGGATACAGTAAGAGCCGAGTGAAATTTTTTTTGAACCAGACATGGTTGTTTAGAAGCAAAGGGAAGACAAAGAGGAAGGATACGAGGAAGGATACGGTTAGTTTTAGGAGAAGAATACAGGAAACTTAGCTAGATCTCTTGATACCATGAAAGGATTTTGTTCCTTGGTTGTATTTCCATTCAAATCATGAATATATACAAGAGTATCAGCATAATTTAAGGCTGCATATTAGGTAAGATATTTCCTATCCTAATATAGAAGATATACTAAGATATGGAAAATATAGAAAGTATTTGCAAGAATATTAACATATTCTATAAATTGCTAGTGTTAATTGTCACTCTGAACATTGTCATTGGTAGATGTGCAACTGAAGGTACTCATCTTCCTCATTTCCCAAATTTCTTCAGTACTGAAAACATTTACGAGGTAACTATTTATATCACAATACTTATAAACAGAGTATAAAGATTTGTTTGCGAGTTGGATTTTGGAGGGGAATGAAAATAAAGGAAAGTTTGTGAGCCATAAAATACACTTATGAAATGACTCTCAAATCTTCATTTTCTCTTCCTTTCCCTTCAAAATCAAATTAGCAAATATACCTAAATGTGTGAAGTACACAACACTGGTCAGCAACACAATCAAAACAATTACACACTGAACTATAAATATATACTATACACTCTAGTAATATCCCCACAAATTGGACGTGGGGAATTTGAGGTAGAGTATTCATATCCAAATGGATACAAATAAAAGTACAAACCAAATTATAAGAACCATAAAGTAATTAAAAAAGGCCGAGTCATAAAACAAACTGAATTGCGTGTCTTACCTTTAATATATTTGCTATACTCTAAAACATCACATTTACTTTAAGTTGCGACTCTTACTCATATGTGATTGATCAGTTTTTTTATTTTATGCATTTCTTTCATTTGAATATATTATCCATGCAACAAAAACAATTCCACATATAGTTTTTATTTTCTATTTAAAATACAAGTACAATATTTATACTCCTCCTAAATTCATATGGACAAATGGGAGTTAAAATAGTCTTAAAGATCAAAAAGTAGGCTACAATAGTCTCTAATGAGATTACAATATCCAAAAATTAGTTATAAAAATGTTAAAAAAGATTTATTTGACCAACATTTAATATCTTTGGGAAACATTTTAGATTTTCCAAGAACCAAATTAATACATATAAAAAAATTGAAGAGTTTAAATGAATATTTACTTTAAATATAAATAACATTCACTAGCCCATTCTTATGCAATGAAGCATTTTCCAATTGTATTTATTGCGAAAATAATGCGGAAGCATAAAATGAATATTGTGAATCTTCATTGATTGCTTAAAGGGTTACAAGTCATGTGCTTATATACCCAATACAAAGATAACTTGTGATACAAGTAACAACTAAACAAACTCTTAACAAACTAACTAAGATATTAATCACATGTGTAAAATGTGCAAAATGTGTAAAATGTGTCATGGTAGCTTTGATTTCCAATAGCCCCCCTCAAGCTGGAGGGTAAATGTTAATGACTCCAGCTTGATAATTTGATTTGATAACAGTGTGATGGATCGGAATCTCGAACCTCATGTGATTGGATTTTCTCAAGTCATGTGCTTATATACCCAATACAAAGATAACTTGTGATACAAGTAACCAAAACATTTGTATTGAAATTATAAATTGTGATAGCTTTGATTTCCAATAGTATTGTAACCAAAACATGCAATGTGATTTCTAATCAAATTATAAATTGAAATTAAAATTAAAGTTTTGAACTAAAATTTCTACGGTTATCAATATTGTATCGCATTAACTAGTTTGGTTGGAGATTGACCAATCGAATCGCATATCAGGATAGTATGATATTTATTTTGGGCTTGTAATTGAACTGTGTAGAGTTGGAAATTACCAGCCACAACTAGTCAGAATGTATAGTATCAGTCGAACAAAAATATGGTTCGTCATCGTAATTGTTGAGCTACACATTATAAATAATAATGTTTATCACTTTATTATATTATTTATAATATATAATATATAATTTAACTTAAATATAGTTTTATTAGTGAATCATTGGTCAAATCATTGTATCATATGTCAATATCTTGATTGATTTGAAGAGTGATACAATATTAATAAGAATGACAATTCCATATCTATTATACAACATGAAGTAAACTTAGGGTGAGGATGGGACGAGTAAGGCTTGTCCTCATCTGACCGTAAATGTTGATCGAACTAATTTTTGAATGTGAAATCGACCCTAGTGTCGAAGGCTTATCCAACACTAAATATCGACTGAGATAACTTTTGAACCTGACTCTAGACTTATTAAATATAATCTATTTTTCCTCTTTTTAGACAAAATCTTTTCAATATTATTTACTCTTATGAATACATAATTTGGCATATGTAATGATATAAATATTTTTGCGATTCATTTGCATATATGTATATATGGTAAAAAGATTAAATAATCAATGACATAAATGGTATAGGTATTATGGGGGTAAATCATTTGCATAAGAATATGCTAGATATCTAGTAAAAGCAATTAATAAACAATGAAATTATATTAGTAGTTGGTTTGCTATAACCAAATGCATTATTTGTTTTGCATCAAAGAGATGTTATTACTTTGTACACAATTAAAAAGTAAGTATAAACATAACTGAAGGACGAGCATGAATCATATGAATTTGGGTAAGACGTATTCCTTATCTGGCCCCAAACATTGCACATACATTTCAAAACTCATAAACATGACTAAAATGTAAAGTCTAATATACTTTAAAGTAACAACTTTACATGCATTTATGTTAATATTCACAAAACTTTGTCATAATACTTTTTAATACATAATATCATAGGCCCACAACTTTGTTCCAGTAGCATGTTAATGTAAACAAACAACTATTGTTAAAATTTACAAAATCATTATATCAAAGATCACAACATAATTAGGGACATAACAATGAGTAATGATATTATATTAGTTACAAGATGTTCTCATAGAAATTAATTGTATTTTATATGCGGTCTACTTTAGATCGGTTTGGTTCCTATAGTTAGAACCAAAAAACCAAACCGGACTAAATTATTTTTGAAAATTCAATCCAATATAATCCAACCAAATTTAGTTTTTGTGATTTCGATTTATTTTAGATTACTTCTCGATTTTATTTTTTGGCCGACATGAATTTGAACACCCCTACTTTATTTCTTACCTTCAATAATTGTACCATGGGGTCAATTTTTGTTTTATTTTCTAAATCTTTACATTGTTAGGACATAGATTTACATTCTTAAATAAATTATCTATATAGGGTATCTTAGTAAAAACTAGTTTGTAGTTGTGAGCTACTAATTATGAAGATAGCCGGAAGCTTATCATTGTGTAGGTAACTTATTAAACTTGAGTTGTTTGGTAAAACTAGTTTTATAAATAAGACAATTTGAGAAAGACGAGAGATTTACTTACTCCACATCCTAGCCATCAATTCTAAGGAAATACAATGATTTCAATTAGTGAGTAGATCTACGATGTTTATTTAGTTATTTATTAATTAAATATTTCTTTATTTAAGTAACTAAATACAAAATTAATTTAAAATCAAAGTTTTCCATCTTTTATATTAATATTTTACCTATTATTTGATATGCAATATTTTTATTTAATTGGAAATAAAGTAACACAACAAAACTAATACAGTTTTTTAGTTTTTTTGGTACATAAACTCAGTGTTGTTAAAACCGTACCGGTTATCAAATTGGTCAGGGTATTGGTATAGTGGTACAGTGATTCAACTGGTGGTTCAGTAATTAAAGCGCATGCCAGTTAAATCATACATATCTGCTTATATATATATATATATATATAAAGATTACATATAGGTAGATACTCAAATTTATAATTCATATTCATAATCTACTCAAAATTTTCATAAACAAACAATTTTAAGTCTTTAACAAATTCAAAGTGTAAATTACAAAACATATATAAATCCAAAAGTATAACTTAACAACCGCAAAATATAAATAAATGACACAAGTTCACAACTCACTTTAAAAAACAAATAAATTTGGAGTTTTAACATTTAACACCAAGGAGTCAAAGATGTCTCATATCGAGATTATATTTGCACCAAATCATATTTCCAGACAGTACTCCAAGATTACACAAATGTCATTGAGATTACACATGAATGTTAGCAACTAAAAGATGTAATCTAAGTCTGGGAAGCACATGCCTTAAAGTGTTGAAGAAGGGTTGGAAACATGAGTTACCTTGTACTGGGTTTTTTAGTTTTTAAGTTTTTATTTTTTAAAAAATATGTGTATAAACCAACCGGTTTAGTCAAATATCAGCCGATTCACCAGTTTTGAGCAGTTTTGATACTTGGTCAGCTCAACATAAATACCGTACAGGTTAGGGGTCTGGTTCACTAGCTTTTTGGTCGAACCGGCCGGTACAGTACAATTTTTACATCATTACATAAACTAATACAGTTTTTTAGTTGGCATAACCAATTTAATTTTTTAAAATTTTGAAAAGCTCCTTTTTCCTTTTCTAAACATTACTTCAAGTAGCCTTACTAAAAAATAACCTTCAAAGTTCAGACGCTACATTTTTTTTTAAAAGCTACGAGTTCCATTTATTTTTTGTTTAACGGATGACTTTAATACTTTAATGACTAAGTCAAAAAGCTAAACTACTTAGAGCTACAAGCTATAATAGAATTATTCACCATGTTTTTCATCTCTATTTAAAAAATACAAGTTCATACATCAACAGATGAAATTCACATGGAGAAGTGAAAATTTGCATAACAGTCAAATAACAAGTATTAATAAATAGCATTCAAATGCCCCTTCTTGTGTAATGCAGGCACTGGCCTTTTTTTGAAATGAACCCTTTTTCCCCTAAAAAATTATACCCAAAACATAAAATATGATTTCAAATCAATTTCCAAATTAAAATTCTGAACTAAAATTCCAATTCTATTGTCAAGCGAACCATTCCATTTAAAAACTTAAATCACGTACTGATCAACTTGTCATTTTGTTGAGTTCAAAATGAAGCTACACTATTGACAGCAAAATGTATGGGAAACATATTCCACTTGCCAACAACAATAACATTCATTTTTCAAAATCTGGCATTACCCCATTACAAATATCTCATTGCTCCTTCTCAAGTTCTAAAACATTAATCTTCATCCGAACTACTGTCTTCTGAATCCTTTCCAATATCATCATTTGACACATTATTAGCCTGCATGTAAGCAAAAAGATGAGTGCAAAGAAACTGGATAGCATAGCAATAGATTACAACATAGGCTTGGCAAGGTTCTTACTGGCATTTTGTCCCAATCCTTCAGTCTAGAACTTGTCAGCATATAATTATCTCGTAATGGAGCCCAAGCAGGTTGATCATCTTCTTCCATATCTGTGCTTGCATTGGCCTGTGTATAAAAAAACCCGAGCAGTTTGACAATTACACAACAGATGAAAACTACCAGATAATTAAGATGGCTTTCCATCTTACCATACATATGTTCTAGGTTACTGAATGAACGTTAAAATTGTATGGGTAGTTAAACATGGTAGTGTAGCTCCAACACATCTTCCTTATACATCTAATGAAGAACTTGAAAGCAGTGTTTTAAAAACATCAAACCAATGAAGATAGTTCCAACTAGTTTGACAATTCACCAGGCCATATAAATAAGTTTAGATTGGACGCATAATGGTTAAAAAATTACCACATAATAGTAAGATATCTAAATAAATAGTTACTATTTAACTATCGTAGAACTTGTAAATTAAGTTTTAAAGAGAAAACAGACAATTATGTAAACAAACTTATGAATATAAAATTGAATTTTTTTTTCTTCCAGTTCCTAACTTTTTTTCCTGGTTTAATATGACAGCAACCAAATACAGGCTAGATGAACCAGTCATACTGAAGGTAAGACAAGTTTTTTAGGCATTGCTTGAAACAACCATCATGATGTTAACAAAGAAGGGGGAGTTAAGAAATAACCTTTGCAGAGGTCCCAGCTGAATGCCTCAATGGCTTCCCTAACTCTGTAAAGAAGGCTTCTTTGGTCCGCTTTCTTAATTCTGGCACCATATACGAATAGATAAGAGAATCAGGCACACATTATCAATGTTCATACATAACAATTACCTTCTTGATTAAACTCAATGAAAAAAATAATTTTATGATTGAAAATTTTCATACACATTTTCACTTATCCAAAGTCCAAACTCTAAGGAAGCTACAGCAAACAGAATGATGGCTACGAGACCAGTTATTGACTACTGACGTCAATTTAGCCTAGAACTGAACTATATACTAGACTGATGGCTAGCATAAAAAAATAACCACCTTTGTTTAGACTTTAGACATGAACGGGTATTTATAGCATAAATTATTAGCAAGAGAAAGACATGCTGATGAACATGGTAATCTGTAATTTAGACACATAACAGATATCACTGGAGTCCAAAAATAAAGCATGTCAGATAACCAGCAATAACAAAAGATGCAAAAAATCACATGTATTTGTTTCAACCCAACTTGCAGTCTCTTGTACATTTTGCATCATGGTTGAATGCTAAAGTAGCATAGTCATGTCAGGAGGATAAAAAACCACTTTGAATATGGCATGTTAAAGTTAACTATTTTGCATAAAAACTTAAAACTGAGAACATTGTTGGTCTCTGATGGTTCCTTGCCTAATGAAAATATTCAAGCAAATTCAGAATTTCCACATCAGATCATGGTTCTTGTTAACTTACTATTCTTAAAGCATGATATCATGCTTGAGACTTTGACATGATCTAGTAAAATATATAAGTAGATAAATAACTGCCCTCACTGACTATTTAAAAAAACTGCTGATGTTTTGGATGGATTGGAAGTGCCAATTTTCTCATTACATGATATACACTAACACAACTATTTCAAAAAAATTGACATGGACTTTTATTTCTCATGTCTCACTTTATGTTGCAACAGCATAAAACAGCTTACCTTTTGCATCCTTGGTCCTTGAGGAATCCAACCCCTTTTGAACAGATTGTGCCTTGTTGACCTGCAAAAGGAGGGAATAGAATCTCAGGTATAGAATAAGAAAGATACAAAACATCAAAGAGACAGATCGAGAAAAAATGGGAAGGCAAGCAAAGTTTGGTTATATGTTAAAAGTCAGAACTTACAGCATTGAACAACTTGACCACTGAAAGCAATCCGAAGTGATGCATTGTCAAAACGATGGACCAAATCAGTATAAGGAAAGTGCAAGTTACCAAAAAGAAACAAAGATGCAGTGAGCCTCTATTTAAAAGAAACACAAACACATATACCTCCTTTTGTAGCAACACTTTTTAGAAACTTTTCATGTGTGTCCAAATAATTAGCTGGTATGACATGGCCCTTTTCTGCTAACTGCACCAAGCAAAAATATCAAGTACTCATTAGACTGACTGCCAGATAAGTAAAGGTATGAGGGATAACAAATAAGGGAACATAAAAATTATCAACACTGATGTGGATAACATTAAAATTGAAGTCAACATGAAAATTTAAATTACCAAATGTTTTTCCTTTCTTGCCTCTCCCTTGTTCTTGCGTTCTGCCTCCTCTTCTGCAAGCTTCTCTACAATAAGTTTCTTGTGCCCTGATAATACTGGACCCTGCAGAGTTATCGAAGTTATAAAAAAATTATGCTTTAAAATAACCTTGTTGAAGGATAACCTAACTTACCAATGCTTCGTCAGGGACACTCTTCTTTATAATATTCCTGAAGGCCATCTTAAATGCTCTACAACCTTCACTGAATTTTGTAATTCCTGGCAGAACTTCACCATCATCTTCTCCTTCATCTTCAGACAAGTGATTATTCCTATCAGTAACATTCTTCTTCAATGTTTTTTCTCCTCTTGCAGCTCCTTCATCTTCAGACAGCTCTTCACTTTCTATGACCTTCTTGTTTTTCTTGGTGATACTGGTAGCTGGAGCGGCAACCTCATCTTCATCATCAGAATTATAATCTCGTGCTCGCTTATGGAAAAGCTTCTTCATGTTTTTGTCGATTTTAACTTTCTTCTGTCCATGTGGCACCGGCGTCACTTTTGGTTTCTTACTTGAATTTTTACGACCTTGCTTTTTAACAAACTTCCTCTTTCTTGGCTCATTCAATTGACTTTCTTCAGCCATGGCCCTCAACCTATGTATTATAAGTAGAAAATTCATGATAAAATATCACCAAGTTATGAGGAGGAGTACTATGCATAGCAAAAGTTAGTAATTACTCTTATGTTTTTCGCAACAGATTGATGATTGAGCTTAAATTAAGGCCATTTCACATTATATGAGTACGCATTAGGTTATATTGTTATGGTTTCTGAATAGCCATTATATTCCCACTATACATCCATTAATTTTGCAAGAGAAAAATAAATAGGTATAGTTTCTACAATGAACATAGCATAGGGACATATACAAATTACAGGCTATCCGATCAGGTTCAGGCTTGGCCTGTTTGCCCCAGCCTAGTGGAGTGAAAGGCCTCAGTTCTATCCGGGCTAGCAAAATGGTGCCTAAACCCAGCCCTATGTGGGAAGCACGAGGTTTAGGCTGGGCTGTATTTTTTATTCTCTATTTTACAACTGTTTTTCTTCCTTTTTAAGATGTTTGCTCCATTTTCTCAGTGAATAAGCATTAAGCAGAATAGAAAAAATAAGGTGCAGTTTCATATATCGGCAGAATAGATAAAATTAACAGTATCCAAACACAATAACGAAGGGATTCAATTAACATAACAGAAATCAAACACAACAACCAATGGATTCAATTCCATTTTAATAAAAAAATTCAACAAAATTGCATAAGCACAACAAGAACACTGAGTTGCAGTTAACAATCGTTCAGGACAATTAAAAAGGGATAAACAAAATAACGAAGTTTCAGTCTTGGACAATACAGAAGGAACGACACAAACCTCGTTTTGGACGGCGGAGGAAGGAAATGGCGTTAAGGTGACGGAGGTTGTAGAGGAAGGCGGATGCAGGCACGCGGTAGAGTGGTGGTGGTGGTGGTGAGATGTGGGAGCGGCGATGGCGGCGCTTTAGGTTAGTGAGAGAGGGAGCAAGCACAGAACACCTGTGTAGTGTGTGTTTGTTTCAGTCGGAGAAGGGTTTGAAAAGTCTCAATATTTTAAGCTCTAGGGCAAAACGGCGTCGTTAAGAGAAGGGAAGAGGGGAAGTGTAACTAGCATTGCCGGGTCAAAAAAGCCCAAATTTAACCAGATCTGCATGGGTAAAGTCTGTTTTATTTTTTTACCAATAATACATTGGTCTATTGATGCAAGGTTCCAGTGTATTTTTTAAGAACAAAATGAATATAAAATAATCGATTCATGAGAGTAAAACTTGAAGGGACAGCTACATACCTTAAAGTGGTTCATTACTCATAAAATGAGATAATATCTTTAGTATTACAAAAAAAACTCACTTTTTTTTAAACCACATAATTAGCCAACTTTTCTCCTCTCCCTTCACCACCCAATACCACTATTCTCATACCACATCCTCTTCTCTTCTTCTATTTTATCCTAACTAGAGGTGGCAAAATTATGTACAATTCATCCAAATTTAAGGAAATTAAATTTATCTATTAGAACTAATAGATTTAAATGGATATAATTCAATGAATAACTTTAATAATGGATAAATTTGAATTTATCCATTATATCTAATGGATATATCCATTTGGATGAATATTCAATTCATTCAAAAAGCAAACTTTCACAACAAATCTTTTTTGTTTTTCTCAATTTCATTAGTTATCTCAACTCTCACTGTTGTCATGTTTATTACTCTCACTTTGATTTTGTTTTAAATTGGGACCAATTATAGACATGTCTATATAATTAATATTAAAGGTTTATCTTAGCATATATAAATATATTTAAACTTTAGATATAAAACCATAACTACTTGTAATATTATAAAAAAAATTAAAGTTGAATAAACTGAAGAATCATCAAATTAGCCTAAAATCAATTGGACTCTGTGCATCATAATCACTGTGAAATCAATTTGTTACACCTCTATATTATATTAGTCTTGATAAAAGAATAGCATTTTGTTTTTCGCCAGAAGAATTTAATCCGTAGTTTTAAAAAACACATTGTCTACTACATTGGAGGAATAAACAATAAATTGAAGTAGAAGTGATTTAAAAAAAATTAAAAATAATTTAAAATAAATACTTGATTGAAATAGTGATTTTAAAAAAGAGTAGTTTTCTTCAAATGTATTTTTAGTTTCAATTAAAAAATCAAATAGATTGGATATTCATCCATCCAAATCCATTTAAATAAGAGTCATGAATGGATTGGAATTCTTCCATTAAGTTGGATATAGATGGATTGAATAACTTAAAATATTGTTTAAATGAATTTATATAGATTAATGAATGATTTTTCATTTATCCATTAGGATCCAAATCCAAATTCATCCATTTGCCACATATAATCCCAACATCTCTATTACACTATATTGTCTTCTTCATGTTCATCTTCACATACAACCATTACTTGAAGAAGAAGATAAGTCATTTTTCAATGATGATCGATTTATAACTACACTCAAATACCTAATCAATCTTTTGAAAGCAGAGCACAAGACTTAGAATGAAAGGATTTGAAGAGTTTGAGTTTGAATTAATTAGTAGTTTTGTCTTGTTTGTGTTAATGGTGTAAGAGAATTGTACTAAGAACTCTACTCACTTGGCATGTCTCTTGTTTAACTTTATGTGCCCTTTCAAGTACTTAAGGGATTCATGGTCACTATAGATCACAAATTACATGGGCAACAAATAGTGTTTTCATGTTTTTAAAGTCCTAACCAAAGCATGCAACTCTTTGTCACAAGTGGGATAGTTAAGGGCAGCCATCACTCACCTTTTCACTAAAATATGCAATTGGATGTCCCTCTTGTAATAAAATAGCATCAATCCCAATATTTGATGCATAACATTCAATTTCAAAAGATTTAGCAAAATTAGGTAAAGCAAGAGTAGACACATTAGTCAATTTATGTTTAAGGACATTGAAAGTTTTTTCTTCTTTTTCCTCCCATTTAAAACTTACATTTTTCTTGACTATTGTGCAACCAATATACTAAAATTCTTAATAAACCTCCTCTACAAGCTTGTGAAACCATGGAAACTTCTCACCTCACTCATATTTTTAGGTGTGGCCAATTCTAGATTGCGTTCAACCTGTGCCCCTTTAGTACTCACTATACAATGTAGAAAGTACATGATATGTATAAAAAAATGTATTTCCCAAGGTTTGCAAACAACCTCTCTTCCCTAAGCACAAACAAAACAACTTTCAAATGTTCAACATACAATTCTAAGCTAGTGTTATAAATCAGAATATCATCAAAGTACACCACAACAGATTTTTGAATAAACTCTCTTAAAACATGATTCATTAATCAAATGAAAGTACTATGGATGTTGGTTAGCCCAAAAGGCATAAATAGCCACTCATACGATTCATATTTAGTTTTAAAAACAATTATTCATTCACCCCTTCCCTTATCCAAATTTGATGGTAAACCCACTCCTTAAGTCAACTTTAGAAAAATATTGGACATTATGCAATTCATTAAGAAGATCATCTATCCTTGGCATAGAATGTCAATACTTGATGATGGTGCTATTAATAGCCATGTAGTCAATGCACATCCTCCACTTACCATCTTTCTTGGTACTAAGATCACTAGGACTACACACAGACTCATGCTTTCTCAGGCCCACCATTTTTCTATGAGCTCTTTTACTTGCCTTTGAATCTTTTGTTTCATTTGGATTACCCCTATTGCTTGGACAGTTGGGCAATGAAGCTCTAGGGATGAGATCCATGTAATGTTTCATTCCCCTCAACAATGGTAGTCCTACTGAACTTCTTCTGGGAAAACATCCTTGAAGTCCTACAAAATATTGCTAACACTAATAGGCAACACATTGTTATCCTTCGCTCTCTTTAGCTAAGAAATTATGCTTGCTATCATGGGGTTCACTCCTTTTATTTTCACTCCCTTCTTTCTCAAGTAGATTTCCCCATTTCTTTTATCTATTGGTGAATTCTCTCTCATTTTCACTTGATTATCACACACCTCTTTAAAACTTATGATTTTCCTATTTTGGTGAAAGAAAGAGATTTTGTTTGTGTACCCATCATCGATAGTCCTTATAAAATATTGTCACGGTCGGCCCAAAAAGGACATGGCTAACTTCCATAGGTACTACATCACACAATACTTTGTCACTATAACTCCCTATGGAGAACTATAGTTCAACTTGCTCGCTCATTCACACCTTCTCATCCTCACGAAGCCATAAAAGCTTGTATTGTCTAGATTGTAGCCTAATGAGATTTTCCTTTTTGAAACTAGTCCAGCACTCGCCATATTGGTACAACCCCCACCCCATATACTATTATTGAACAAGTTTTCCCACTCACTAGACTATCCTCTCTTTGGAAGTTCTCATCATATCTCGCTAGACTATCCAAAAGCCTCAATAATCATAAACAGATCCCTACTCATGAGGCCAACTTTTTCCACTCTTGATTGCTTCCCACTTCCTATTTTTTTGTCTCACTAGTGTAATCCCCATTGTCTTTGATAATGATGATTGTCTTGGTTGGACATTTAGAAGTGTAATGCACTTTTCCTTGACATTTGAAGCACTTTTTTCTACTTGCCCCATTTTTTATTAGGGAAACACTTCTTTATGTAGGGGATTTTACGCATGGTGCAGGTGTGTTGGAGCTAGAGGGCATAGTTCCCTCCTTATTTGGCATGTCCTTCCAACTTGTTGGGTTGAAGTCGTAAGTACTCTTCTTAATGAAGCTTTTATTTTGAGTTGTTGTTCGACACAAGTGACTTTGTGGAGTAGGTTCTCCATCTCCAAGAATTCATTGAACTCAACAACATCTTGAATGTCATTGTTCAAACACCATTGATAAACCTTGCCATGGTGACCTCCTTATCTTCATTCATCTTTTCCTGCACTATTCTCACCTTCATATCCTTATTGTAATCTTCAAAACTTTATGTGCCTTGAGTTAATCTTTGAAGCTCCATATTATAGCTCGAAGGTGCATACTTTTTTCTCATGATGTGTCTATCTCCTCCCAAGTACCTACCATTGGCTATTCATGTTGTATTATATTCCATTGATACTTGTTCCCCTAAATCAATGTCCGAAGAACTCTGTGTCTACCAATTTCAACATTTGTTCTTCCTTGTAATTGTTACACAACAAGACATGAGAAATTTTCAACTCCCACTCCAAGTGTGCCTTTGGGTCATTCCTCCCTTAGAAGAGTGGAATTGTGAAGAAGATCTGGCTCCTGACCTTGGCACGATTTTGATGAAGACACCAATATCGCATACAAGAAGAAAACGAAGAATACTTATGAAGACAATGAAGACAAACTTTCAAGAATTTAGAATCTAAGTCTTTAGGTACTTCTATCCTTATACTCTAAACTATACACTTAGTAGTAATGCTAAAAAATATTTTAAAAGAAAATTAATAAACACAAGTATAAATGAAAACAATTTTTAAAATACTGTGAAACAGGTTACTTGATTTAAGTAACAGGTTACTGTGACTAAGTAACAGGTTACCAGAACTAAGTAGTAGGTTACATGAGTGAAAAATGAATTATCCAACAAAAATTAATCAGGCTAATCAATTACACCATGTGGGTAACCGATTACACAAGACGGTAAATAACTACCCAGTTGGACATAAAAGTTGGGTAATTGATTACACCTTTTGAGTAATCGATTACTGCGTGTGAAAATCAATTCCATAGTTGGATAGACTAGTTGGGTAATCGATTACTGAGAGTTGTTACACTAGTTTTCAGATTCAAACTACACAACTTTCAACCCAAATGAAATGGTTTCATTCCAAACAATTCCTACCTTTTGGTAGAGGTATTCGGGTTGATTGGAAAGTCTATATAAAGGCATTGAAACTCATTTCATAAAAACATGGAACAAATAAAGATATAACTCACTTACACAATCTATACTTTTCTGAAATACTTGTTCTACACCAGTGCAACTTGTTCATAACTTTCAGAAATTGTTTTCTAAAGTTGCCTTAAGTGTTATTGCAAGTTATTCAAACCTTATGAGAATTAGTACTAAATTTTACAAAGAGTTATTAGATTGCAAGAGTTTATAACTTCAAAATCTTGTAAAGGCAATCCATTACCATAGTTAAACATTTTCTTCATTCAAAGTATTGAATTACTTTCTTTCGCAAGGGTGTGATAAGAAAGGGGATAGAGTCACTTGGAAAGGGTGTTTTCCAAAGAGTGATATGAGTATTAGAGAGTGAGTAAGATACAAGGAAATCTCGTGGTGAGAAATTGTAATTGCTACTCTTAATATCTAGTGAAGAAATCTCTTGTGCTGCAAGAGTACTGGACATAGCCTTTCATGGACAAGAAGGTGAACCAGTATAAAATCTCGGTGAACTCTCTTCTCCTTTATCTCCTTACATTTACTTGTTTATTTTTCTTTATAACTTTTCCACTATTATTAACTCTTGAAATTTGCAGAAAAATTTATCATAGTTTTAAACAATTAATTCACCCCCTCTTAATTGTCATCTTAGTCTTACAATTGACACCAGAGCTTTTTTGAGTAAATTATTCTCAAAACTGATCACGTTTCTAACATGGCTGCAAAATCATTTATAGGAGAAGGTTCCAACATCAATCACCCTTCAAGATTTCCACGTTTTTATCATTGCCTATTTATATTTTAAGTGTGGGGAAACATTATGGAAAATGTTTCACTTTAAATGTGGTGAATAGTATATTATATTTGCAAAATACTTTCTGCTGGACAATTTTAAAATTATAAAATCTTGAAGCACTTAAATAGAAAAAATTAACTACTTGTTCTGAGTAATAATTATATCATTGATTAGTTTCAGACCTTTTGAAGTTACTATTTCATTTAGAACTCATTTTATTTAAAATGGTAAATGAATTGATTAAGACCAAATTGAGAAAGCATTTGAAAACTTAAAATTAGCATATATCTCGTATTTTGACTCTTCTCATTGATTTGAGCAAATAAATGTGACATTTTGAGCTTAGAAGTGTTTAAACTATACAATGACAAAAATTAACTATATCTTTCATGAACGTATGTTCTCTTAGATTATACATTCTTGAATTTGGCTTGTGTGTGTTTCAAGATTGGGAATTATTGTATGCTAGAAAGTGATTACGACACTTAGGATGTTTTTCTGGACTTTGACACTTTGATAAAGACAATTTTTCAATTAGTTGTCCACTTTGAGCTTAAATTAGAAATTTTATTTGGTACCATGCAAAATATAATGATACATACTTACCTTTGAATAAGTGATTGGAGCAAAGGAGGAATACACATTATAAAGGGGAATTTAAGAAAGTTGCAAAAGGTGAAAAAATGTATTTTTTCTTCAAAAAAGTAAATAAATAAAAGTGTACAAAGTGTACTAAAGAAGGAGAAAAGGAACAAAAAAATGGAAAAATAGGTAAATGAAGGTGGAAAAGTAATTTGGGAAGCAATGTAAGTGAGTGATGCTAGGAATAGGGATGGAAACGGGCGCTGACACGCATGGGTAGTGCTTCCCCGTTTCCAAACCCACAATATTTGTGGGTACCCGTATGGGTAGCGGGTATTTGCACATACCCAACGAGTTTTTATTTTTAATTATATATTTATATATTTTATAATAATCAATATGTAAAAATAATTATTGCCTCGATAATATGATATTTATATAATAAATTTATGATCATAATCAAATAAGTGTAATTTATTATGAAATAATAATAAAGTATATGATATATAATCTTAAAATATTAATAAAAAACTATAATATATATATAAAAGTTTAATTAAAAACTAAATGTTTAATTTTGTGGGTACCCATGGGGTGAATATCGTAAAACTCGTTCCCAACCATAAGCTATTATTCTGGGTACCCGTTGCGGGTATTCCTATATATATATATATATATATATATATATATATAACCTTTACATTAAATTCCTTGGTCACATTACAACAAAAGTAAGACCTTTTGGTTCTAGCATGCATTCAATAAAACTCAGTCGCAATTTGATCTATAGTCAAGCATATGAAAATGAATTTTCTAGAAAACTACAGTGAAATTTCTATACCCCAAACACATTGAGAGTAATATGAGAAAAGTGACCCTTTTTAATGATACTATTCACGTTATCAAAAATATGTAATTGAGTTAGAACTTGGTTTCTCATAAAGGTTGATATCAATTGTTTTAATATTAACTTATCCGAGTTCCCTACTAGATAATCTATCTAATTTATTTCTTAGACTGAGTAATTGCTTGAGGACAAATTGGTTTAAGTATGAGGATGTTTGGTGTATATGTATACTACTATAGAAAAGCAAAACATGCCTAACAAATATTTGAGTAATTGAGTGGGCATACTTTCTATTATCTCTACTATGCCCTTGCTAGTATATAAATACAAAATATGTCTAAAGAATATTTAGGTAATTGAACATATATAATTTTACTCAACTTTATTCTATTTCATTTTTGTGTCATCATATACCTCAAAAATATTATTCATCACGTTTTTATAAATAATTACAACGAACATGATTTTTTATTTTTTGAGGAACATAAGTTTCACTGTTTCACAAGTTTTTTTAATTTAAAACATATTATTTCGAGGGCCTATTGTAACTATGTTACAAAAAATGTAGAAATTAAAGGAAAATATAAAGACAAAAATGTTAATTTAACCTAAAAAGTTAGGGGTGTAAGTGGTAACGATTTAAATGACAAAATTGGTGGAACTAAATCGAACCAAACCATGTAAAAAATGTGGTCCAGTTCGGTTGTTTTTTAAGGAACCATTTATGTTCATTTTGGTTCATGGTTTTAGAAATTTAGGACAATCTTACATATTACATTTTAAACAATACAAGTTTATTTCAATAATTACGCCCTAATTATATATTTCACCTACAAAGACAATTAAGAATTGTTGGGAACAAGCGAGTAATCAATTAGTAAAAGAGTATAGAGAAAAGAGAATAACACAAGTGATTTGGTAACGAGGTTCGGTCAATTGTGCCTACGTCCCCTGGAGCGTTAAGAGAATACCACTATGTATTATTAGAGAATAAAGATTTGTGTTTGACTATTCTTCTCCTTGTTACATTAGGTTTACATAACATAAATATAAAGTCATCTACCCCAACCCCTTTACATAAGCCCAAGCCCATAACTTGTATTGTTGTTATCTAAAAAATATGAGGCATTGCACAACAATCTTCACCTTGGTGAATATCATCAATCTCCATCTTTCGTCGGTGGGTTGAGGGCGCTCCATAGTCCAGCATTAGTGAATGTTCAACAAGCTCAAGCAATGCCTGAACTTGTCCACGATAACCGATTTGATTAACATATCAGCTGCATTTTCTGAAGTGTGAACCTTCTACAATAATATCTATCCACAATCTACCAACTCTTTGATCTTGTGAAATCTCACATCAATATGTTTAGTCCTAGCATGATATAATTGGTTCTTTGCCAAGAATATAACACTCTGACTATCACAATACAACGGAACTCCACCTTGCTCAATGCCTAATTCATTTACCAACCCCATAAGCCATAGGGCTTCCTTGGAAGCTTCACCAGCTGCCATGTACTATGCTTCAGTTGTGGACATAGCAACAATAGACTTAACTGATGATCTACATATAATTCGTCCACTTACAAGGGTGAAGACAAACCTCATTTTGGACCTTCTATCACCAAAGTCTCCTGTATAGTCCGAATCAACATAACCAATAACTGAAGACTTACTCTGTTGACTGCCAAACATGATACTGAAACCTGTAGTCTCCTTCAAAAAAATTTGAAAATCCATTTCACTGTTTCCCAATGTTGCTTCCCTGATTTAGACATGTACTTGCATACTTGACTAATTGTTTGTGCCAAGTCCGGTCTAGTACAAACCATAACATACATCATGCAATCCACTGCACTGGTATATGGAACCTTTGACATGTACTTCCTCTCTTCATTTGTCTTTGGACACTGATCTAGGGAAAGCTTGAAGAGATTTACCAATGGAGAGCTCACTACTTTAGCATTGCTCATATCAAATCTCTTTAAGATATTTTCAACATAGCTTTACTGAGAGAGCCATAGTTTTCTAGCTCCCCTATCCTTGTGAATATCCATCCCAAGAATCTTCCTAGCAGCCCCTAAAACTTTCATGTCAAACTCCTTACCTAACATGACTTTCAGCTCATTGATATCACTCTAATTATTAGCAACAATCAACATATCATCAATATAAAGTAGCAAAAAAATAAAACAACCATCATCAATGCTTCTCACATAAACATAACAATCATACTCACAATGTTTGTAACCAAACTTCAACATATAAGTGTCAAACTGCTTGTATCATTATCTGAGAGACTGCTTCAACACATATAGAGACTTCTTCAACTTGTAAACCAAGTGACTCTGTCTAGCTGCACTGAACCCTTCTAGTTGTATCATATAAATTTTCTCATCTAATTCATCATAGAGAAAGACAGTCTTCACATCCATCTGTTCTAAGTGCATATCACGGCTGGCTACTAAGGCAAGCATTATCTTCATAGAAGTGTGTCTCACCACTGGGGAGAAAATCTCATTGTAGTCGACCCCCTTCTGTTGTGAATACCCTTTGGCTATAAGACGAGCCTTGAACTTTCCCCTTCTTTTTATGATAATGATGGCTTCCTTTTGTACACCCACTTGTACCCAATTGCACGCTTGTCAGAGGACAATGGAACAAGCTCCCAAGTTTGGTTCTTGTGTAGAGACTCCATCTCCTCCATTATGACACCTATCCATTGTTCTTTCTCCTGGCTATTTATAGCCTCTTGAAAGCTACATGGATCTCCTGAACTGATATATAGAACAACTGAAGCCATATCCTCAAAGTCATATCTCTCTGGAGGTTTGATAAGACGTCATTTCTGTCTCTAGCAAGTAGATACTCCTACTCACTTGAACTCTCTGCCTAAGAATCATCATGTTCATGATTTGAACTAGTGCATGGTTCCTTCCCTTTATTCACCTGAACCATTTCATTGCTCATTAGAATCATATTTGATCCCAAAGTCTCTTTATTTGGCATGGGCACCTCTATCAAATGTGATTGTTTCAGCATGAAATCTTCATCAAACACTACATCTATGCTCAACACCACTTTTCTGGAAAATGGATCCCAGAACTTGAACCCCTTCACGCCTTTGGTATATCTAATGAAGATACATCTCTTTGACTTCGGATCAAGTTTAGATCGTTCATCACTAGATACATGTACAAAATCAGGACAACTAAGTATGTGTAACATATTATAATTGACTAGGTTACTTGTCCATACTTCTTCTACAACTTTACCATCAAATGAAGCCCTTGGTGATCTATTGATGACATAACATGTCATACTAAGTGCCTCTACCCATAATCCTTTAGAAAGTCCAGCATCCAATCTCATACATTTGGTCGTCTTTGTAAGAATTTTATTCATCCTCTCGATAACACCATCATGCTGAGGAGTCTGCTTCACTGAAAAACGCCTCTAAATGCCATGTTCCTCACATAATTTCTGAAAATGTGAACCTTTGTACTCCATACTATTGTCTGACTTCATGCATTTGATTTTTCTACTAGTCTGGTTCTCTAACTCTACCTTCCAAACCTTGAACTTGGCAAAGTATTCTGACTTATGGTTCAAAAAATATACACAACCCTTGCAAAAAAAAGTCATCAATGAAGGTAACAAAATACCTAGAACCTCCTAGGGATGATTCTTGAGTGGGTCCCCATACATCAGTATGGACATAGTCTATAATGTCCCGGGTCCTGTGTTGGTTAGCCTTAAAACTAACTCATATCTGTTTCCCAAGCACACAATACTTGCACAAACCAAGCTTACATTTGCTGACTCCCTTCAACAGTCCTCTTTTACATAGTTCTGTTATACCATACACACTAATATGACAAAAAAGCATGTGCCATAACTTTTTAGTATCATGGTCTAAATCTACTGAAATCTCTTCAGCCACTCGAGTAACTCCACTGACAACTGTTCTCCCTAACAGCTTATAAGTGCTCTCAGCAGTCCTCTTACCCTTCATCACAATCAGAGCACCTTTGCATACTCGAAGAATATCATTGTCCCCATCAGCTCTATAGCTAAATCATTTGGCTTGTAATATCCGCAAAGAAATCAAATTCCTTTTCAAATTTGATATGTGCCTAACCTCACATAGCGTCTTCACTACACCATCATCCATCATAATCTGATTTCTCCCTTGCCAAAAATTCCACATGCTTTATTATTTCTTATATACACGAAACCAAAATTGTTTGCCTCGTATGTGGTGAACCATTCTCTATTTGGTGTCATGTGGCGGGAACAACCAGTGTCAAGTATTCACTCATCTGCACTATGATTTGATGATATAGATAGTAAATCAACTTCAATTGTAACCAGTGTCATCTTTCTGTGCAACATTTGTAGATGTAGATACTCCATCTTTCCCCACCAGCTTGTCAGGACTCCATTTATTGGGACAATATTTTTTGTAATGCCCGATCTGTTTGCACTTAAAGTACTCTACTAGTATTTTGCTTGGGAATTTGGTCTTTCCATTTGGCAGGACCGACTCTACCTTGTCTCCTCTCACGCGTTTGACTCTCTTTCACACACAGATCATCATCCTGAGACTCTTTGAGTGTGGGACAGAAGTACAAATGTGATCTCATCCAGTTTGATTTAGTCTTTCCCATACGTCAATATTGTCACCAAGAGTTCATAGAAATTTGGCAAAGAATATAGTAATATTATTGCTTTGTCCTCATCATCAACCTTTACATAAAGTTTTTACAAGTCATTGATCACTTGATTAAAAATGTTGAGATATTGTTGCAAATCAGCACCCTTCTGCATCTTCAGGCTATAGACTCTCTATTTCAAATACAACTTATTTGTTAGAGACTTGGACATGAACTACTTCTCTAATGTCTCCCATACCTTTGTTGGTGACGTCAAATCCATAACATGATAAATCACCTCATTTGATAGACATAGCCGTATGGTTCCTGTAGCCTTCTCTTTTAACTCTTCTCAATTCAGTTGATCCATACCATCTAGTTTATTCTCACGCAACGCCTTTGATAGACCTTGTTGAGCCAACACATCATTAACCATCCTTTGCCATAATCCGAAATTAGTAGTTCCATTGAACTTCCTCACCTCGAATTTGGCATATGGGTTAAGAGTCATCTGATACCAATTGTTGGGAACAAGCAAGCAATTAAATAGTAAAAGAGTATATATAAAAGAGAATAACACAAGTGATTTGATAACGAGGTTCGACCAATTGTGCATACGTCCCTGGGAGCGTTAAGATACTACAACTATGTATTATTAGAGAATAATGATTTGTGTCTGACTATTATTCTCATTGTTACATTAAGTTTAATAACATAAATATATAGCTCTCTACCCCCAATCCATTTACATCAGCCCAAGCCCATAACATATGTTGTTGTTATCTAGAGAATATGAGCCATTGTACAACATGAGTGATTCATTTATTTGAATGTTAAATTTTAAAAAAATAAGATTTAACAATTACCCTCAAACTAATATATTCAACTTAAAATTACAATATCTAACACAATTTACCATATTTAATATTTATAGTATATATAATATACATCACAACGTGTCTGTTAACACACTAGTATAAATAGATCACATTTAGTGCAAATTTTATATAAAATCTTTAATTAAAAGGGCGATTTTAATTTATATTTTATTATAATTTGACGTATTTTGGGTTAAATGTGAAATATTTATTGTTTTGTTTAGATTTAATATAAAAAGAGTGAAAAAGTTTAGAAAAATATATTTAAGAATTATAAGGTAAAGGAAAATTCATTTTCTTTCTTGTATATTTCTCTCTTCTCATTTTCTCTTGTCAACCAAACAAAGCCTTAGTGATTAAGGATGACAAATTGGAATTATTTACACACTTGAAAGTGTACTGAGATTTGGGGTTTTGCTCGTTAATTTTGTATCATTAAGTACCTACCGTCTTGAAAGTGTAGTCAGTTTTGTGGTTTTGTCCGTTGATATTGGATTACTAAATTAGCTTCTTCAATTCATTCGTTGGATTTGGCATGGTAAAAGTGATTTGGAGCCAAGGCGGCTAACTTAGGTAATATTTATGGAATGAGAAATTGAGAAATCTTAAATAAAAAACTTAATGAACTAACTTCAGGTAGTATGCATACATATTGTCTTCTCCTAGTTAGAGTTAAAAAATGAAAAATTATAATGATATAAATATCATTGTAGATTTGGATATATATATATATATATAGGGTTTTGCTAACCTACATAAAGATTTTTTTATTAGTTGGAGTATCTTAGTATTGTAAGAAGACTTTTGGACAAATTAAGGCTACTATTTTAGTTGTAATAAATTTGGTAATAGAGACAGTTTTATAATTTTCATTTAAAAAAAAACATCCCTCATTTCAAACCTTCTTTCTCTCGAATTTGGATCATCTCCATTACTGGAGAGTCCATTACCATATTGAGATCATGATACGTGGCGAAAATAAAAATCCAACAGTCCTAATTTTAACTCATTTTTTAATAAAATAAATTATAATTATTGTTTCCCCTTAAAATCCAGTACTGGACTCTCCAATGCTGGAGAGGAGTTGGGCTCCTTTCTCTCCTGCATTAATCAACTTATCCCAAAATCCCAAAAACCCTTCCAACCCTAGAACCGCTAGCATGGCAGCCCACATCACCCCCCAGAACCTGCCCATGCGACTGAAAACATTTTTGCTTAAGGGGTAGTCCCACTAATGTTTGTGAAAGTACTCTTCTTATCAATTCATTTAATTTGTTTGAGCCTTATTTTTGTCTAATCATTACATTCTCTGCCTCTATTCTTTGTTTAGAAAGATCAATATCTCTAGCAAAGAGGCAATCATTTATTAATCGACGGTTGTGTTTGATTTGAAACTAAGTTGTATGAATTTTTTATTCTCTTAAATCTCTCCTTTCTTTATACTTTGTTTTTTTTATCGTGGGTAAAAATTATTTTTTGGTTAGTCCACCATAGAAAATGATTTTCATTTGAAATGCAATGAAATGTGAGCCATTGAAAATGATGAAGATGCGGTTGCTCTCAGTTCTGAATGAAGCTTGTGAAAAGGGACCAGTCATTTGACACGGCGTCTAAAAACAGTGTGGTAGGTTCAGGCGGGATGCGATGTGACGTTGTGGGCTCGGGGTGGGGTGCGATGCTACAGTTGGTGTGTGGCAATTATGATAGTTATGGGGTTGGAAGGTTTTTGGCATTTTGGAATAAGTTGGTTAATGGGAAAGGGGAAAGAAGGTCAGAGATGATGGGTGATTTATTTTTTGAAATGGAAATTATAAAACTACTCCTATTACTAAATCTATTATAACTAAAATAATAAGATTAATTTTGTGCAAAAGTTTATATATATATATATATATATATTCTTAAATTGATGGCATCCATGAAAGAAATATAAGCATTAAACGCAGTGAATGAAGATGAAGGCAATGATCTTCATCATCAAGACATAGGAGTAAAGAGAACAACGAAAAAGAAGGCAAGATGAAAGTGAAATAATACCTCTTGAACTCTATATTATTGAATGAATTAACCAGATGAATTACAGATAAATATATAGCAAA
Source organism: Lupinus angustifolius (assembly GCF_001865875.1). Lineage (NCBI taxonomy): Eukaryota > Viridiplantae > Streptophyta > Magnoliopsida > Fabales > Fabaceae > Lupinus > Lupinus angustifolius. Next base: position 5,403,406 of record NC_032023.1, on the reverse strand, counting down.
AGTAAAGCCAATCACTATTCTAACTAATTGGCACCAAACCTGAACAGAAAAACTGACTTTCCTAAAGAGGAAAAACAGAAAAACCAGAAAAAGAATTCTAAAAATAGAAAGAAATGGCAAATCATAGTTTTGAATTAAATTGACTTTGATCAAGGGAATTATGTGGCTGTTTTATCATCCCCCCACAAGCTGGAATGTGAATGTTGGACATTCCAAGCTTGGATGTTAGAGAATGAAAGGGGACATTAGGAAGAGCCTTGGTTAAACAATCTGCAAGTTGATTAGTAGTGGAAATAGGTAGAAGATGGACCACACCTTCTTGGATTCTTTCTCTAATGGAGTGACAATCAATCTCTATGTGTTTAGTTCTTTCATGAAACACGGGATTGGCAGCAATGTGAAGAGCAGATTGATTATCACAATAGATCATGATAGGGGTGACATTAGTGACTTGCAAATCAGGGAGAAGGAAACTCAACCACCTTGCCTCACAACCTGCCATGGCCAAGGCACGATATTCTGCCTCTGCAGAGGACCTAGAAACGGTTCTCTGCCTCTTGCTTTTCCAGGAGATTAAAGACTTTCCAATGAAGAAGCAAAACCCAGTGATGGATCTTCTGGTGTCAATGCAGGAACCCCAGTCAGAGTCACTGAAACCAGAAACCTTAGTATCATTCTGAGACGGGAATAGGAGACCTTTACTAGGGGCATTCTTGAGGTATCTGACTACTCTTAAGGCTGCTTCATAGTCAGTATTAGTAGATTTGACAAGAAATTGACTTAAGTGACCCACAGAGTAGGCTATATCAGGCCTAGTATGGGTCAAGTATATCACCCTCCCAACCAATCTTCTATATTTCGAGGCATCACTGAGTTGGGTACCAGATTGACTATAGAGCTTTACTGCAGAGTCCATAGGTGTTGTAGAAGGTTTAGCACCAAGCAGTCCTGTATCATGAAGGAGGTCCAGGGCATACTTTCTTTGACATAGGTTGATTCCAGCTTTTGATCTTGCAACTTCCATACCAAGGAAGTATTTGAGCTCTCCAAGATCTTTTATGCTGAACTCCTTGTTAATGAGGGACTTGAGTTGATCAATTTCTTTCATATCGTTGCCTGCAACAAGCAAGTCATCAACATATACTAGAATAGTGGTAAAGCTATCAAGAATAGACTTGGTAAATAAAGAGTAATCAGCCTTGGATTGAGTATACCCGTACTGAGTTAAGACAACAGTAAGTTTGGCATTCCATTGCCTACTTGCTTGCTTTAAGCCATACAGAGATTTCTATAATTTGCAAACCAGAGAAGTGTTCTGTGTGGACAAACCAGGAGGCAATTTCATGTATACTTCCTCCAACAGATCTCCATGTAAAAATGTTGTGTTGACATCCATCTGGTGGATATGCCAACTATGAATGGAAGCAAGGGCTAACAAGACTCTAACAGTAGTCATTTTAATGACTGGACTAAAGGTCTCAAAATAGTCAAGCCCTGCAGTTTGAGTATATTCCTTTGCAACTAACCTTGCCTTATATCTATCTATAGTTCCATCAGCCTTATGCTTGATTTTAAATATCCATTTACAACCTATATCTCTCTTATCATCAGGTAATTCAGTAAGTATCCAGGTTTTGTTTGCATTCAAGGCCCTTCGTTCATTGTTTATGGCCTCCTTCCAATGATCATGTTGCATAGCATCTGCATAAGAAGATGGCTCAACAAGGGAGTTTAGGTTGAGAATGAAATGCCTATATTTGGCTGATAGTTTGTCATAGGACATATAGGTACTTAAAGGATATTTGGTTTTAGATGTAGGAGCCAGAGAGAGGAGGCAGTGATAGTCTTGGAGGTGTGCAGGGGGACCTCTTATTCTTGTAGATCTTCTGGGATTTGAGATGTTTTCTTCAGGGTGAGGAACTTCATTATAAACATCCTGATCATTCATAATTTCCTGAACTGGATTCTCTTCAACATATTGTAAAAAATCTAGAAAATTGTCATTAGATGTGAAAGAAGAGTTAGGCAAAGAATACTCATCTTTCTTCATGTTAGCAATATCACCACCATTGTTGTGAAAAGGAAAAGATTGCTCATGAAAAATCACATTTCTAGATATAAAAGTCTCTCTAGAATTTAAATCATAAACAACATATCCTTTTGTGCCATTCTTAAAACCAATGAACACACATTTTCTAGATCTAGGATCCAATTTCTTCCTATGATTAACTAATGTAGATGCAAAGCATAAGCAGGCAAAAACGCCAAGGCTCATGAGATTAGGATCATGTTTAAACAAGATTTGATAAGGTGACTTATTCAACAAGTAAGGGCTAGGCATTCTATTTATGAGAAAAAAAACATGACTTACTGCATAATTACAAAAGCATTTAGGGAGAGAGGATTGAAACAATATTGATCTTGCTATTCCTAGTATGTGTTAATGCTTTCTCTCAACTATACCATTTTGTTGAGGAGTTTCAACACATGTGGTTTGATGCAAGATACCCTTCAAAGAATAGAAATCATTAAGCTTAAATTCAAGGCCATTATCAGTTCTTATACATTTAATGACATCATCAAATTGAGTCTTAACAAAATTGACAAAACATTTCAGCAGAAAGGAGGATTCAGATTTAAGTTTTATTAGGTAAATCCATGTATGTCTAGATTTATCATCCACTATAGCCAAGAAATATCTATGCCCTAATATGGATGGAACAGAGGGGGGGCCCATATATCTACATGAATGAGATAAAAAATATTAGAAGATTTAGAGGCACTAGATTGAAAAGGCAATCTTTTCTGTTTTCCAAAATAACATGCATCACAAGGGTCAATATTGATTCTAGATTGAATAAAAGGGAATTGTTTGTTCATGACTATCAATTTTGCATGAGATAAGTGACCTAGTCTTCTATGCCAAACATTGTTATTACAAGAATCAAGGCTATTGACATAAGCAAGATAATTAATAGGTAAGCTAGTGTTAGTGAGAGCATATAATCCCTTCCCGTTTTCAGCTACACCAATCATCTTCAATGTATTCTGATCCTGAATCAAATATTTCAATTTTGAGAAAACTAACTTGCAATCAAGAGCAAATGTTAGTTTAGATATGGATATGATATTAAAACTAAATTTGGGAATGTAGAGAACATTAGATAGGTAAAGATGATTGGAGAATAAAACACTTCCTGCAATAGAAGTGATAACTTCACTCCCATCAGGTAGTTTAACAGTTATAGGTTGGATGTGATTGAAGGATTGGAACTGAGAGAAAGTGTAACACACATGATCTGTGGCACTAGTGTCTAGGATCCAATCCCTCGATCTTAAGAACTGAAAACAGAAGGACTTACCTGAAGGATTAGAACTCATCTAATTGGTTATGTGAGAGGGTTGATTATTGTGTTGCTTCATCATGGATATGATAGCCTGTTGTTGATCCAATGTGAAAGGCATAGAAGTTTTGATTCCTTCTTCTTTCTGGTCCTTATTAGTGACTTTCTGATCAGCATCAATGCTTTGTTCAAGACTAGTGACATTGTTTATATTGCCATTGCTATTGAGCTTAAAGCTTGGGGGAAAACCATGTTTTCTATAACACACATCAATGGTGTGACCACTTCTATTGCAAAAGGTGCAAACTTTGTTATTGTTGCCTCTTCCAGCATATCCTCTTCCTCTACCAGTAAAACTAGAAGGACCATTTTTGTATCCTCTTCCTCTCACTCTGCCTCTTCCATATGATTCATCTGAGTTGTTGGCAAGAATTCTTGGATCTTCAAAAGGCAGATTCATTTGTCTTTCTTGTTGCATCAAGAGAGAAAAGGCTTTATTTATGCTGGGTAATGGTTGCATAAGCATGATCTGAGATCTCACGGCTGAATATTGTTCATTTAGACCCTTCAAGAATCTAATGACGTAGTCATTCTCCCTATAGGATTTGATAATGGGAATCAGGTGGCAGTGTCACTTGATCTCACATAGGCAAGATGGTATGGGTCTAAAGTTGTCAAGTTCTTGCCAGATATTCTTTAATTGGGTATAGTATGCATCGATAGAAATATTTCCCTGTCTCATGCCATACAATTCATCTTGCAACTCACAAATTCGAAATTCATCGCTATCTTTCTTTGAGGTCATTCCAGACCTCATAAGCTGTTTCCAACCACAGAACAGAAGGGGCTATAGAGGGATCTAAGGTTTGGTTTATCCAGGATAGGACAAGGGTGTTGCATCTATCCCAAATTAGGAACAAAGGTTGGTCTGGTAAAGGCTTGGGTAAGGTACCATCAATAAATTGTAGTTTGTTTTTTGTTTTCAAAGCCATTGACATGGCTTTCGACCAGTTGTGGTAATTCTTTCTAGTTAAAGGAATTGAAACCAACATTATCCTTGGGTTTTCATTGGGATGCATATAAAAGGGGCTAGAAGGGTCATTCATAGGATTCATGGTCATGGCAAGAAGACTTTGAAGAAAGATGATAGGAAGAAGAAGGAAAAACAGAAGCAATGAAAGATTGAAGAAAAAGGCACACAATGAAGAAGAGGGATCGCGCAGCAGAGCTTTACTTTCTAAAGCTCTGATACCATCTTAAATTGATGGCATCCATGAAAGAAATATAAGCATCAAACGCAGTGAATGAAGATGAAGGCAATGATCTTCATCATCAAGACATAAGAGCAAAGAGAACAACGAAAAAAAAGGCAAGATGAAAGTGAAATAATACCTCTTGAACTCTATATTATTGAATGAATTAACCAGATGAATTACAGATGAATATATAGCAAGAGTAAAGCCAATCACTACTCTAACTAATTGGCACCAAACCTGAATAGAAAAACTGACTTTTCTAAAGAGGAAAAACAGAAAAACCAGAAAACAAAAAAAGAATTCTAAAAATAGAAAGAAATGGCAAATCA
>NC_032023.1:5340144-5398377 GCF_001865875.1 Lupinus angustifolius | reverse complement strand
TATATATATATATAGCTATAGCCTATAACCTCTATGATTCAGCTAGAGCCAGGATTTGGTGCAGGACAAAACCTAGTAAAAGCACTACATCCTGCCCACTTTATGACATTAATATGGACTCCTGTATTGTCTTCCTATGCAAGGAAGGTTACAAACAGCAGCAACATTGATATACTAATTGGCCAAATGGGATCCCTCCCATATTGATATACTTAACGGAGAACTTGTTATTTATAAAATACACTTCTCAGGTAACTCTAAAATCTTCCATTTCCTTTTATTTCATTTCAAAATTCAATTTACAAACGACCCTAGAGGGCCTTCAATGCTAAAGGAGACATATATTATCAGCTTCACTTTAATGGGATGACTCTATACACAGTATTAAAACCCCTATTCTTTTTTATAATGTACAAGGTATTTGAAATTTGGGTTTGTGATTGCTATGTTGAGGTTATAACTTATAGTTTTGCGAGTGTTCACAATCATACCATAACAACAATTATGCTCAGGTTACTCACATTTTCCTGCAATAGTATGTAATATTATGGTTTTGAGAATCCTCACAACCATTCGAGCTTTGCAGACTGAAATTGGCACATTCATGGAAATGGGTTTAGGAGTCTCAATATATCATATTCATTTAATATATTGGTTGAAATTGTTATTTGCCTTAGCTTAATGAAAATATATTTTGACTGCATGGATTATCCATTCATTCACGTTAATGATGGACATGAAGTAGTGCATTTCCTGATCTAATAGTCTTTCTTGGTTTTTCATTTTAGAATTTAATATTTATACATTAATATTGTAAAAGTTTTTTATAGTGCCCTTATATCAGAACCATTCATAAATAATAGATTACATAATGATAATATAAAAAATTCTTTCACTTCAATGATATTAAAGTTTTCTTTTTAAACGCATAATAACTCTACCCTATAATAAATAAGTTGTAGGACCAAGCACAGTCATGCCATAAACATTTAAATGTGCATTAATGCTCTCAACACTGCATGATTGTTGGATGGAATTGAGACAGAACCACACCTAAAGAGTGTCCTCCAGTGGACTGCTCCAAAGTGGACAGCAAAGCAGTGAAGTGTACGAATTTACGGATCAAATCATCCTCTTGATGCAAGTGTAGTGTTACCAAGTGAGGGCATTGTTAATAGATAACTTACAAACCAAGTTAAAGCTCTTAAGGCTACAACAAACGGCCACTACACCAGAGTTGAAGTTCAACGACGCTTATTTTAGATGTATAACAACGTTTTCATGCACTTTCTGTTTGACCGCAGTAGTATATTGTCATCATTAACAACGCTTCTCAAACGTTGTTGTATTGAATTATACCACTACGTATCACATGAAAAGTGTTGTCATATAATGCACAAATATAGCAACGCATCGTCCACAAAGCATTGTCATATAAGTCTTACATAATAAGCGCATTTTATAGGTATTATTAACAACGTTTATCGTTGCGCTGTTGTAGTTCATACATATAACAGTGCATTAACAGAAAAGTGTTGTTGTATTATTCATAAATATTCTCAAACAACACCTTAATACAACAGCGCAGCACACACATAGTGTTGTTGTATTAAGAATGTACAACAATGCTATCTATAAAAAGCGTTGTTGTATTTGTTCTTTACAACAGCACATGACAGGGCTTCCCCTAGACTTCGGTGTTGATTTGTATAAATTAATACCTGTATATATATTTATTAGTAGAACATACATTCTCAACAACACATACATTTATACAATCTGAACAACACACACATTAATACATGCTAGCAGTTTGTTTTATTAACATCAATACAGTATAAACTACAAACAATGAATATCGTGCCAATTATGTTTTGACAGAGTACATAATTACAAATAAAAAAATTACTCAAATTACAAATAAAAAAATTACTCAAATTACAAAGAAATAAAATTATACAAATTACAAACAATCAAAATTAAGCTATAATTATACAAATACTACTTGCATCTATTTTTTTTCTTTTCTTTGATTATTTTTGGCTTGTAAGGTCATCCTTGTTTGGAGGAACATATTGATTTACCCAAAGCCCTTCATCATGATCATCTCTTGTATATAAATCATCATCTGTAGTTGGTCTGCTCTCACGCGACTGATTTGTCCCAAAAAAAAGATCATCTTTATCAATATCTTCATATTTTTGGTCAACAATATTATTAAGAATTATTTAGTTAGTTAAAAGAACAATGGACCATTTCATATCAGCTGTGTCACTAACATAGAATACTTGTTGAGTTTATGATGCTAGAATAAATGGTTCATCTTTATATCCTGGCCTATTAAGATCCACCTACATGAACTCTAACTCATCAACTCGGAAGTCATTGTTGTTATCAATCCATATACAACAAAAAACCGGTATCTGAAACATTGTGTAATCCAATTCCCATATTCGTTCAATCACTCCAAAGTATGACATGTTCGCATATATTGAGTTTCTATTTTTTGCATTTGACATGTGTAAAGTTTGAGTAACAAGAATCACACCACTATTTTGCATTTTACTTTGATCATCTTGTTTTTTCGTATAAAATGTGAACTCATTAATTAGGTAATCAGTGTAAAATAAGACATGAATACTTGGACCATTGGCTAACCATTTCAATCTTTCGGAAACCGAATATGCATTTACATTCAACTCCTCATCAATGTGATTTTTTAGCCACTTTATGAAACACCGATTATACTCTTTGGAAATCCAATTTTCATTCTTACTTGGGTAAGACTTCCTTAGCATCTCCTTGTGTATTTCAACATATGGCTCAACCTCGTCAGCATTATTAAAACATATAAGTGTGCTTGCTCCAATTCAGTTTTTGTTATAGTCAATATTTCATTTCCAATAATATCTTCACCAAATGTTTTTTTTTTCATATCGCGGCTTTGGAATGCCCATGAAATCACTATCGGTAAGGTATCCGGTACAAAAATCAAGAGTATCTTTAACAACATATCACTCAACAATACAACCCTTGATCAGTTCTTCACATACCATTTTAATGTCTTCATATAATGCTCAAAAGGGTTCCATTTAATGGTTGGCCTTTAGAGTTTCATTGAACTTCTATCAACACATCCTTACTTCTTGACCGAATGACATTCGTCATGGAAGTCATTCCACACGAAGTTTGTTTTCGACAACGATTTGCTTGTCTTGTGGAGTCGGTGTAGCTTCGACACCACTGTGAGAACCATGATTGCCACTTTGAGAAGTCATTGATGAAGTTTTTTGAGGTTTCTGAGGGTATGGGAATTATGAGAGCATGAGGGTTTGCTGAGAGTATAAGGATTTCTTTTCGATTAAGTTTGAGAGCGTAGAGGGAACTGGTTCAAGTTTTAGAAATTTAAACTGTAGTAACAATTTAACAGCGCATATTAAAGATAGTGTTGTTGTATTGACATCTTCAACAACGCATATTAACAATAGCATTGTTGTATTGACATTTTCATGAACACAACAACATCGCATATTAAGGGTTGCGTTGTTGTTATGTATTCAACTGTTTACTACTCATTTTAATGAACACATCAACAACGCTTCCTCGATAATGCGATGTTGAATATAATATAAGTGACAACGCTATCTCAACTATGCGTTGTTGAATAGAATCTAGTTGATAGCGCTATCTCAACTATGCACTGTTGAATAGAATATATTGACAGCTCTATATTAATTATGCGCTATTAAATTGAACTCATTTTCCAAATTAACAGCGTATTCGTAATTATGCGCTGTTAAATTAACATTTTATATTGTGAGTCACAATATATGCAACATGAATGTACGTTAATAATTAACATGAAGTTGTGATTAAGTATATTACTACATTATTATGTTTATTAATATGAAACTACAAAAATATTAAACATTACGTTTTGTTAATTTGTTTTTTGTGTTTATTAAGTTTTGTTAATTTATTTATTGTGTTTAATAATATGAAACTGTAAAAATATTAAAGAAAATAATCATTCAAATAAATAACAAAAAATTGAAATTAACATCTAAAGTAATTGTTCATTTTTCCATGCAAAGAGACAAAATACATTACAATGAACTGAATGAAGAAAATCAATAAACTAAATTATTTACAAATTAATTCTTTATCTCATGCAAATCTTGTATAACAGTCACTTTCCTTCTAAAATCTGGGCCTTGTGGAAAATCAAAAGATTTTAAAGACCTCATTGACAAAATTTCAATGAAGGAAATTAATGAACTGATCGAATGAGAGAAATCAATGAAGTGAATAATTTACAAATTAATTATTCATCTCATGCAAATTTTGTATAACAACAACTTTTATTTTGAAATTTGGGCTTTTTTGAAAATCAAAAGATTTCAATGAGGGAAATTAATGACCTGAATAAATTGAAAGAGATCAATTAACAAAATAATTTACAAATTAAATCTTCATCTAACACAAATCTTGTATAACAACCATTTTCCTTCTGAAATCTGGGTCCTTTTGCCAAAACAAAAGATGTTAAAGACATCCTTGATATGATTATGAAACAGAAACACAACTTTAGCAATTTTAACACTTTGAACATACTCCTATAGAAACACATACTCTTACTGATGAAATATAATATGAAGTGAACCACAATATTTATAAATGAGCAACCATTAATATTTCAACAAACGAAGAGACGCATAATCACTCAACCATTAATATTTCAACAAACAAGAGACGCATAACCACTCAACCATTAATATTTCAACAAACAAAGAGACGCATAACTACTCAACCATTAATATCTCTAATACTTAAAATGTCGTATAAAATCAACATCGCATAATTAAGAAAGCGATGTTACTATGTCATCTTCAACAACACTTTCTTAGTTATGCTTTGTGGAATTGATTAACATTAACAGCACTTTCGATCAAATACGTTGTTAAATATAACACATTCAAGTCAGCGCTAACGTTACTAATGTTCAATAGCGTTGTGTTCATAATGCACTGTTGAAGTTACACACATTGACAACGCATGCTTTAGTATGCGCTGTCAATGTTCTTTCGCCTCGTTCTCAACAATGTCATTCAAAATTGTGCAATTGAATGATCGTTGTTTATTACGATATCTGACGTAGTGAGCATAATAAATTAAGCTAGTCAAGGTTGTTATACTACAACAACAACATAGATAAACTAGATAAACTCCTCTTGAATTCTTGTTATATCTTCTCCTAGTTTATAGGTTGTGGATACACTTTCAAACCTCTTCTTGTACTCTATTTAATCTGTTGCACATTCCTTAATCAATCAATGGAATATAGAAACTCTTCATGGTATCAAGAGATGCTATAGCTTAACCGCAAAATAAATATTCTCTTCTTTCTCTGATCCTGCCTACTCTCTCACAATGAACTCCTCCATCTCATAAACTAACCATGCTCCACTTACCAATCCTTCCAGGTCTATGCACAAACTAATTGCACTGAATGTTGGCTCTCAATTGTCCATCAAACTTGATGGTAACAATTGTCCTGTAAGGCGTCTTCAACTTGTTAAATATTTACGGAATGACAAGTGCACCGTATCGTACAAATAATAAAATTCGGTAAAGTATCGGTATATCGTCCTCAAGGAGCAGAGTGGATTTACACTAATTCCTAAAAGAATAAATTGAGTATATATTTGCAATGGTGTTTGTATAAAATTTATGTTTACTTGTACAAACTCATAAATTGAAAAGAAAACAAATAAAATAAATTGGGATCGAAATGTATCGTTCTTTCCCAATGACATCCATGGATTCAATTCCAAGTGAATTATGAAGTTACTGATTCAGATGCACATATCATTCAAATCTTTCACATCAATCTCTTGAGTGTAAAATCCTTAGATAATTGCTCAAATGCCAATTCCTTGAACATTTAACCAATTAACTAGCATTATGTTCCATGTATAAGCAATTCATGCATCATTCTCCATTCCTAGAGTAATGATGTATGAAGGAAGATGATCCAGGTTTGGTATCCCAATTAAACTTGAACCCAAGAACAAGAAATTAGTAGTAAATTAAATTCATGCATTAAGAACGGGATGAACTTCCCAAAATCAAATAACAGTTATAATGGAATTGAATCGAGGAGTACAAAGGTTAGAAGATTACATTTCGAATCCCTCAACAAGATCTAATCACTCTTTCTCGCTATTACAACACTCGAATCATGAAATTATACAAAGAAATACGTGAAGTAGAACCATTTCCACGATTTCTATCATAATCTCCTCTTTTTCACTCTATTTTCGTGTTCCAATGCCTTCTGAAAAGTGAATCCCCCCTTTGACTTCTGAAAACCGCCAATATCATTTCCATTTTCCAAGCCCTCGCCCAAGCTAGAGATTCTCACTTAGGCGAGTAAATAAGAGGATTTCAAACCCGAGCATCTCGCTTGGGGGAGACCACCCTCGCTTGGGCGAGGACCAGGCCTGACATCAGGTCCTTTTTGCTTCAATTTTCGCTTGGGCGAGGGACAATAGTGATTTCTGGTGATTTTTCTCCTATTTGTGGCTTGAGCAACCCTCTCCTCGCTTGGGCGAAGCTCAGAAGTATCAATCTTCATCTTTTTCTCCTTTTTTTCTTAAAACTTATCCTGAAACAATATAAACACATAAAATTTCCTACACAGAACAACATTACTAAGTTATCATGAATTTTACACAGTTACATCATAAATGTGCACTAAGTGTCCCAAAAGTATATGAATTTACTTAACAATTTGGCACTTAACAAACTCCCCCCAACCTAGAATCTTGCTTGTCCTCAAGCAAAGTAACAAAATACAATTCAATTCAACATATCTGGTTTTTCAAAAATATTCATTCATCCAGTCATGGTATGGCTAGAATCATTCACTTGCTGTTCACAATGACCTATTTCATGCTCAATCATAGTGGACCAAGTTCCAACTAATAACAAAATGCAAATGCATTTTAATTTCAAACATAATGGCAAGAATAAGTACTCAGTTCAGTCAAAGGAACTCTCTCGATCTCATAGGTCATGTGTTTCACTCATCTCTTTGCTGGACCCCAAACTTTTTAACTTTGCATTTCAGTTCAATCAACCATGTACACAAGTTCAATCATGGATCTTAAGGACTTTATCAGGGTTGTAATGAGGCCTGGCTACAATGAAAATTGGTTTTTCTAAGATTCACAAAGGGAGGTAGACCATTAGTGCATACTTACCTTTTCTTCTCATGTTTCCTTTCCAATTCCTTTGTATCATGTTCTTTCCTATCAACCATTGGATTCTCCTTCTTCAACTGACTCTTTTCTTTTGATTCTTTATTTTCTCGCATGACTTATTTTTCGCTTGTTTCTTTCTTTATGTTGCTTCATGCTTTACCATTTATCACATGGTTGAAGAAGGAGCCTTTTGATTTCACTACCCTCATAAACACAGACTTCATTTCATAATGCTCACTAAGACTCACATGCACTAATGATCTCTCTCCATGGGTATGAGGATTGATACATTTTGGTATGGTTTCGTTGCATAATATTTCATAATAAAGAAACTTTTCAGCTCAAAGGGCTACAAAAAAATCAAGTTCATAATTCATTTGGGTAGGCTTTTGGCTGTAGTTCAACTATCCTAAACTAAGCCTTAATCATTTTCATGCTATTCCCTGCTTAACGACAATAAAAAATCAGGCATAGTTCATTGGTGACATCTAGCAAAGACATTCATCTATGTTTGGGTACACATCCTCACCCGGTTATAGGCTTTATCCTTTGACTAACTGCTCATTATTCAACCTATTCGGTCCGTGTCTAAATTAACATTCACATCCCGAAATAGTCAAACTTCAGAACCCTAATCATTCATAATCACAGAATCTTATCTCAAAATTTACTTCACATGTTTCTAGCACAACACAATTGGACAACAGTAAACACAATTAACCAGACTTAGTTTCATTGACTACACATTTTGTCACTAAACTGAAAACAAACACATACAAAATTAAATAACATAACAATTACACCTACACCCTAACATACATTCCAAACAGTTGTCCTAAAAAAATCTTACACATGCATCCTAAACACTCATCCTAAACATGGATCTTAAATTAAAAAACAAAAATAACAGAAATAACAGAGGAACCAGTTTCATTCAATTCACAAATGCTCATCAGAGTAGAAATTCAACATCTTCAACATCAACATCATCAGCATCAACATCCTTAGCCTCAACATCACCACCAAAATTAGTTCCATCTGCAGCACGTCCAGCAGCTCCTAACCCCTCCGGAAAGGTACGCCAGACCCAGGCCAAGGAAACTGTTGAGTAAAGGTATTCGTGAATCCCCAGAATTGGTTCCCTGGACTCAACTGCTGGAAAGCAGCAAACATCCCTTGTTGCTGGAACACTTGTCCTTGTCTTAGCATGTCATTTTGGAGCTCCAAATGCTCCATATGCAGTGTGAACCTGTGAAGCTGCTCATGAGTGGAGAAATCCTGATATGGTGCCGAGTGTGGCATTGGTTGTGGTTGTACTTGCTCGGGTGGAGGTGGTTGTGGTTGAGATGATCCTTGGCCCTGATTTTGGTCAGGCTCCTCTTTGTAGTTTTGAGAGATGTACTGCACGGTAATAGGAGGTTTTATCTTCTCGGTTCTGTTCACCACAACCCCCTGCTGTGCGCACAATTCAATGATCAAAGAATGGATTCCCAGTGCACCCTTCTTTCCAGCCCGCACAACAGTTTTTTTCATCTCCTGTGAAATGATTCCAGCCACATCGATTCTCATGCCTTCAAGGATGGTATTGATAATGTGGCAATCAAACAGTGGTAGACATGAGACATGACTATTAGGGATCACGTTGTGCATGAGGAATATCATCCACAGCTGGGCCAATGAAGTCATGTGCTTGCGGTAAATCCACAATGGATCGCCATCAGAGTTAGTGGTGAAAGATTGCCCAAGAATGCACAACTTATGAGCAGTGGTGGTCGAGTTGAACCCGCCTTGGGATAGGCTACGAGACTTTTGAATCATCCAGTTATACTAGTCCTCTGTCCCGTGGCTTGCTGCATCATACGGGCTACCCAACAGTTCATTGATGGTATCTCTGTCAAATAGCACCGTTTTTCCTCTCACCCAAGATTTGTAAGCCAACTCTTCTCCCCCCTCCTCCAATGAGTAAGCATTTGCATAAAATTCGCGAACGACCTTTGGATCAAATTTATTATTTGGGTTGGCCAATATCCACCATTGCAGCCGATCCAAATGCACAGTGAAAACCGGAAGGTCCTCTGGCTGTAAATGCACCCGCCTCTCTAGCACAAAAATCCAGTTCAGGAGCAGGAGATAACGATCCTCGTTACCCTTCTTCATGAATTTAGTTCTATCGAATGCTAGCGGGGCCTGGGATGTTGATACACCCTTCAATTTCTTGGGAGGAGGGGATCCTTTTTAGCAATTGACTTTCTCCTCCTGTAACACAACAAAACCAAATGCACACTGAGTGACATTACATAAATTAATTCAACAATTATATCTATTGCTACAATGTCACTATTCCAACCACCTAACTGACTCGAACACATGAGTGCCACTTTTATGAATAATATTTGGGGTTTCCAGTTAGGAACCCAGATTTCTCGATGTGGGCACTCACGGTAACACAAAAACAATACAATGTAATGCAATAATAATGACAAAGTAGCATCAAGAGCAACCTAAAGTACCTAAACGAATGAAAGTTACTAAAATGCACAAATAGAGAGATAATAGGTTCACGATGCAAAAGATGCACTTACATTTGTCCGCTCATGATGCAAAGCTTGTGTGTGTGAACTAACGGATGAAGAAACAAAGAACGTGGGCTCTTGGAGAGATTCACGAGCTCGGTTTTTGTGTTTAAGTGCAATGGGGATATGAGGGATTGGACCCCTCACCCCTGTTTTTAAAACCAAACCCGCGGTCTCTCACTTGAGCGAGGACCGCTCGCTTGAGTAAGGAGATCTCTTGCTTGAGCGAGGATCTCTCGCTTGAGCGAGGTGCTCAGAAAATTTTGAATCGTTGTCCTCGCTTGAGCGAGAACCTCTCGCTTGGGAGAGGATTGGAAAAAGCCTTAGCCAAAAATTGGAATTAGCCTCGCTTGGGCGAGGACACTCTCGCTTAAGCGAGGCACACATCACTGAAAGGTCAGCTCCTCGCTTAAGCGAGGGACCCTGGCACTGAAGGGTCAGTTTCCTCGCTTGAGCGAGAAATACCCAAAAATTCCTCTTTTTTTTAACGCAAACATAAAATAAAGCTGGATTGTCTTCCTGTTAGCGCTTGTTTAACATCATTAGCTCGACACTTGTTCTATTACACATCTAATAAGTTGATGATTGTAGTGAGCCGCTCGACGTCACCACCCAAGTAAGGTTTCACCCTTTGGCCATTGACTACCCAGTTTCTCTGAGATGCTGGGTCTTGCGATTCGATCGCACCATGCGATTTAACTTCCTTAATTAGGAAGGGTCCTGACCATTTAGACCCCAGTTTGCCCGGAAACAACTTCATCCGGGAGTTGAACAGCAGAACACTCTGACCCACCCGGAAGTCTTTTTGATGGAGCTTCTAGTCATGATACAGCTTGACCTTTTCTTTGTATAATTTGGAAGATTCATAGGCAATGAGCTTCATCTCCTCAAACTACTGCAACTGAAGTTTTCTTTGGTCACTTGCTGCTTTGGGGTCCAGGTTGAAAAATTTTAGGGCCCAGAATGCTTTATGCTCAAGCTCCATGGGTAAATGACAAGCCTTCCCATATACTAGCTGAAATGGGGATAATCTAGTGGGTGCTTTGAATGCTCTCCGGTAGGCCCATAGTGCATCATCCAATCGAAGAGACCAATCCTTCCTTGTGGTTGACACAGTTTTTTCCAGAATCCTCTAGATCTCTCGATTCGAAACCTCCGCTTGTCCATTTGTTTGTGGATGATAAGGTGATGCTACCTTGTGTCGGACCCCATAGTGTTGTAGGACCTTCTCCAATTGTGAATTGTAGAAATGTGATTCTCCGTCACTGATGAGTACCTGAGGTATGTCAAAACGACTGAATATATTCCTCCTCAAAAACTTGATCACAGTCTTAGCATCGTCCTTTTGTGAAGCTATGGCCTCTACCCATTTGGATACATAATCCACCGCCACCAAAATATATATTTGTGAGCATGACGGTGGAAATGGTTCCATAAAATCAATTCACCAGCAATCATACACATCAATTTCCTAAATGTTTGTCAACGAGATTTCTTTCCTCTTAGAGATCCCGCCTGATCTCTAGCATTTATCACATTGTTGTGCATAATGATATGCATTCTTGAATATAGAAGGTCAGTAGAAGCCTGATTGGAGAACTTTTACAATTGTCCTCTCTCCATTAAAATGCCTTCCATATAGTGAACCGTGACAGTGCCATAGGATGTTCTTTGCTTCTTCTGTGGATACACACCTTCTCAATAGTCAATCTGACCCATTCTTAAAAAGATGAGAGTCATCCCACACATACTGACGAGACTCTCGCAAGAATCTTCTCTTTTGATGTCATGGCAACTCTTCAGGAATGACCCCTGCAGCCTTAAAATTAGCTATGTCAGCAAACCATGGCCTTTCCTGAACCATGAGAACCTTCTCATTAGGAAAATCCTCCACCACCTCTGATTCTCTTACTGTGACCTCTTGATTGACCAGCCTTGACAGGTGATCTGCTACACAATTCTCGCTCCCTTTTTTATCCTTGATCACCAAGTCGAATTCCTGCAACAATAAAACCCAACGCATTAATCTCGGCTTGGAGTCTGATTTAGTTAGCAAGTATTTTATAGCAGCATGATCAGTAAAAATTATGACTTTGGAGCCAACCAAATAGGATCTAAATTTCTCCAAAGCATACACTATAGCTAGTAGCTCTTTTTCCGTGGTGGCATAATTAATTTGTGCCTCATTGAGTACCTTACTAGCATAGTGTATGGCATGAAAAACTTTAGCCTTTCACTGTCCTAGTACCACGCGGACAACATAATCACTAGCATCACACATTAGTTCAAAATCAAGATGCCAGTCGGGGACTACTGTAACAGGAGCAAAAATAAATTATTGTTTTAAGGTTTCAAAAGATTTGGCACACTCAGCATCAAATTGAAAAATAGTATCTTTGTTTAAAAGATTGTTGAGTGGCTTTGCTATTTTAGAAAAGTCTTTAATAAACCTTCTATAGAAACTTGCATGCCCAAGGAAACTCTGAATTCCCTTGACATTAAGTGGTGGTGGAAGGTCCTTGATGACCTCTATCTTTGCCTTGTCCACTATGATGCCCCTGGAAGAGATCTTGTGTCCCAAGACTACTCCCTCAGTCACCATGAAGTGACACTTTTCCCAGTTCAACACCAAGTTTGTCTCAACACATCATTGCAGAACGATGTCCAGATTTGCCAAGAAGTTCTCAAATGACGACCCGAAGACCGAGAAGTCATCCATAAAGACCTCAATGCACTGCTCCACAAGATCAGAAAAAATAGCTAGCATGCACCTCTGAAATGTTGATGGTGCATTGCACAATCCAAATGGCTTCTTCCTATATGCAAAGACACCAAAAGGACAAGTGAAAGCTATTTTTTCCTGATCTTGGGGATCCATAGTGATTTGATTATACCTAGAATATCCATCCAGGAAAAGTAGAATTCTTGTCCAGCCAACCTTCCTATCATTTGATCCATGAATGGCAGAGGAAAGTGATCTTTGCGAGTGCCTTGGTTCAGTTTCCGGTAATTAATACACATTCGCCAACCAGTGACTATTCTGGTGGGGATGAGTTCATCCTTGTCATTCGTGACCACAGTCATACCTCCATTCTTTGGGACCACTTGAATAGGACTAACCCACTTACTATCAGATATGGGATAAATCATCCTAGCATCTAATAGTTTCATCACTTCCTTCTTCACTACTTCCTTCATAGTGGGATTAAGACGCCTCTCAGGTTGCGCCACCGGTTTGTAATCCTCTTCCATATGGATCTTATGCATGCAATAAGATGGACTGGTTTCATGCAAATTACCAGTTTCCACCATATTGCCCCTGCATTCTTCCTCAGCACCCCAATTAACAATTGTGCTTCATCACATGTAAGGGCACTGCTGATGATTTACGGTTTCTGCCCTCCTTCTTCTAAAAATACATACTTCAAATGTGAAGGAAGTACTTTCAACTCCACCTTTGGAGCTTCAGCTGTCTTCGTTTTCCCCAACTCTTCAAATTGATTCTGATTAGATACAACCTTGTGGGGTGCATCTAACTCTGCCAAACATGTCTTGATAATCTTATCCACCTTCATATTGTTTCCCTCCAGTTCTCCACTCAAAACTTTCTCCAAAGGACTACTCCTACTCAAATGAATGTCATCGAACATGAATAAGTCCTCAATGACATCCACCCGAAAGCAGTGTTGCTTGTCCTTCGGATGTTGCATAGCCTCAAAAACATTAAAGTTTACCTTTTGGTCTTCAAATCTTACCTTCAACTTTCCATCATCAACATCAATAATGACCCGGGCAATCTTCATGAAAGGTCTTCCAAAATAAGAGGAACTTCCTTATCCTCTTCAATATCCATGAGGACAAAATCTAAAGGAAAGACCAACCCATCTACCTTCACCAAAACATCCTCTAAAACTCCATAAGGATACTTGACAGATCTATCAGCAAGTTGTAAAGTCATCCTGGTAGGCTTGATCTCCAAATCCTCAATTATTTTCAGCATAGAAAGGGGCATCAAATTAATGTTGGCACCCAGATCAAGCAGTGTCTTTCCCACAGATAATTCACCAATAGTGACCAGAATAGTGAAGCTGCTAGGATCTTTAGTCTTCTCAGGAAAAGACTTATGAATGATAGCACTACACTCAGCTTCTAAGGTCACCGTCTCTTCTGAAAACTTCCTTTTCTTTGTTAACAAATCCTTCATGAATTTAGCATACACATGCATTTGTTCCATCGCCTCCATGAATGGAATGTTGATCTGGAGGTTCTTGAATAAATCCAACAACCTAGCATATTGTTGCTCCTTATCTTTCTTGGAAGGTCTCTTTGGATAAGGGAGATCCTTCAATTGAGGTAGGTCACCCTTCCTCTTATCACTGTTCTCCCTTATATCATCCTCATTAGTAAGAACCCCTTCCTCATCTTGTATCACTTCACCCTTCTATGTCTCTCTGATTCTCTTCTCTGATCTTTCAGTTCCAGTGTTCTTCAGAACGTCTTCCTCAACAGCCAAGTTCTCACCAATACCCTTACCAATGACCTTACCACTTCTAGTAGTGATAGATTTGCAGTGTTCTTTTGGATTGGTTTGAGTGTTGGCTGAGAATTGTTGTTGATCTGAGTTTTGTTCTGCCATCTGCTTAGCCAACTGACCCACCTGAGTCTCCAATTTTTTGATAGAAGCATCAGTATTTTTCTGGTTTGAGATGGAGACTTGCATGAACTTCTCCAATGTTTCTTCCAGCTTTGTCTGCCTCTCATGTAATGGTGGATGTGGACCTTGCTCATAAGATGGCTGGTATGGTGGTTTCCTGTTAGATGGTCCTGCATCTTGCCTCCACCCAAAATTCTGATTTTGATTTTGGTTCCCCCTCCAACCCTGTGAAAACTTATTGTTGAATGAAGGATTGTTAGGGAAATTAGCCTGACGAAGTTGATTGTTAACATACTGAACCTCTTCTACTTGTGTGTTGATAGGCACTGAGCAATGACCAGTAACATGATCACCCCCACAAAACTCACAGTGTAGCACCTGTTGATGAACAGAAGGAGTCTGCACCACATTTAATTGTTGAGGCAACTTGGACATTTGCTTTGTAAGTGTCTCAATCTATTGTGTTAGAATTTTGTTCTGAGCCAGAATTGTATCAGAAGTATTCAAATCTAACACCCCTCTCTTTTGCACCGTCCTTCTATTGTGCTGAGCATACCAATCTGTAGCAGATAATGCAGTAATAATTCTGGTAGCTTGCTCAGCATCCACTGCTATCATGGTGCCACCAGCTGCGGCATCCAATATCATCTTAGTCTCTGGCTTCAATCCATTACAAAAAATATTCAGTTGATCAACATCTTCAAATCCATGATTGGGACATTTCCTCAGCAACATCTGGAAACGCTCTCATGCCTCATAAAAAGCTTCCTCAACACCTTATCTGAATGTTGAGATTTCGAACTTCGCATGCACATACCTTGCCGGAGGGAAAAATCTTGTCAAGAACTTTGTTTCCAAATCACTCCAATTGGTTAAGCTTTAGGTTGGATGTGATTTTAACCATTCCCTAGCTTCACCAAGGAGGGAAAATGGAAAAAGCATCATGTATGCAGCTTCCCTCTCAGTGTCAGAATACCCGTGAGCATACGGATCTTCATAATCCTTCCCCATGAACTGATGAGCACTAACTAGATTCAGATAAGTAGGCTTGATTTCCATTACCGTGGCGGTGTGTGGAATCACAATGCTAGAGTAGTACCAAGGACCTTGATACATAGCATAGTCTCCTAAAGTCCTCCTTGGATGATTAGGCCTTGGGTTATTATCAGCAGGATTGTTGACATTCTCCATCTTTTCAAACTGAAATTCTGAAACTGTAGGAACTGTAACTGATTCAGAGCTACACTGTGCTCCCTGATGACCCTGTTGTTTCTTCTCTTTTGCTTTCTTTCGGTTACTTTTAGCAGATTTCTCAATATCTGGATTGTATTGTAGTTGCTCTTCTTTAGATTTACCTCGCAAAAACATAAATAAGAAAACTACATCAAATGTTAGCACAAGGGTTAACACTATACTACAAAGAATTAAAGAATAACTATGTACAAAACTCAATAAACTCTATAAAGAACTAATGTAAATCGCTCATTGCTCCTCGGCAGCGGTGCCAAAAACTTGTTAAATATTTACGGAACGACAAGTGCACCGTATCGTACAAGTAATAAAATTCGGTAAAGTACCGGGATATCGTCCTCAGGGAGCAAAGTGGATTTACACTAATTCCTAAAAGAATGAATTGAGTATATATTTGCAATGGTGTTTGTATAAAATTTATGTTTACTTGTAAAAACTCATAAATTGAACAGAAAGCAAATAAAATAAATTGGGATCGAAATGCATCGTTCTTTCCCAATGATATCGATAGATTCAATTCCAAGTGAATTATGAAGTTACTGATTCAGATGCACATATCATTCAAATCATTCACATTAATCCCTTGAGTTTAAAATCCTTAGATAATTGCTCAAATGCCAATTCCTTAAACATTTAACCAATTAACTAGCATTACGTTCCATGTAAAAGCAATTCATGCATCATTCTCCATTCCTAGAGTAATGATGTATGAAGGAAGATGATTCAGGTTTGGTATCAAGTTTAATTTTCTAATTAAACTTGAACCCAAGAACAAGAAATTAGTAGCAAATTAAATTCATGTATTAAGAACGGGATGAACTTCCCAAAATCAAATAACAATTACAATGGAATCAAATCCATAAGTACAAAGGTTAGAAGATTACATTTTGAATCCCTCAGCAAGATCTAGTCACTCCTTCTCGCTATTACAATACTCGAATCATGAAATTATACAAGGAAATACGTGAAGTAGAATCATTTCCACGATTTCTATCCTAATCTCCTCTTTTTCACTCTATTTTCATCTTCCAATGCCTTCTGAAATGTGAATTCCCACTTTGACTTCTGAAAACCGCCAATATCAGTTCCAACTTCCAAGCCCTCGCCAAAACTAGAGATTCTCGCTTGGGCGAGTAAATAAGAGGATTTCAAACTCGAGCATCTCGCTTGGGCGGGACCACCTTCGCTTGGGCGAGACCACCCTCGCTTGGGCGAGGACCACCCTCGCTTGGGCGAGGATCAGGTCCTTTTTGCTTCAATTTTCGCTTGGGGAGGGACAACAGTGATTTCTGGTGATTTTTCTCCTATTTGTGGCTTGAGCGACCCTCTCCTCGCTTGGGCGAGGCTTGCGATGCTCAGAAGTATCAATCTTCATCTTTTTCTCCTTTATTTTCTTAAAACTTATCTTGAAACAATATAAACACATAAATTTTCCTACACAGAACAAGATTACTAAGTTATCATGAATTTTACACAGTTACATCATAAATGTGCACTAAGTTCCCCAAAAGTATATGAATTTACTTAACAATTTGGCACTTAACACAATTTCTGCCACTTTTAATAGGATATGATATTATAGGTTATATAGATGGTAGTGTGTTCAGTCCCTCAGAATATTTGGAGCCACATGCTATCACTACAAACCCTGCCTTCACCCTTTGGGTGCGTCAAGATCAACTAATCTTGCATGCTATTGTTTCTTCTATGGCTGCAACAAATGTCACTCATCTTGGCACTGCCAAAACTGCCAATCAAGCCTAGGACATGCTCAAAACCATGTATACTAGTCGATCCTGTGTTCGAATCATGGCTCTCAAACATTACATCACAACTTTTGGCAAAGGTACACAACCTATGACTACTTACCTCCATGGAATTAAAGCCATTGCAGATGAATTGTCCATCATTGATCACCCTCTTGACAACACTAACCTGATGATTCACACCTTAAATAGACTGAGCAGTGGCTACAAAGAAATATCTACTACTCTTTGTAGTAGGGAAACTCCTATCAGCTATACTGAACTTCACGAGAAACTTATGGACTTTGAATCAATCCTATCATGTGACATTAACTACAATTCTGAACCACTTGTTACAACAGCCAATGCAGCCATATGCAACAAAGGCTAGTACCACTATAGACAGCCTCATGGACAACAATTCTCTCTTACTCAAAATTATAAAGTGGTATGTCAATAATGTGAGAAACCTGGTTATGTGGCCAAAAAGTGCTACAAGATTCATGGTTATCCTAAGAAATATGGACCAAGACCTTCAGTTAACATGGCACACCATCAACCTACTGTGCAGAACTCTAGTTGGATTATGGATACTATAGCATCTCATCATGTAACACAAGACCTTGAACAATTGACCTAGGCCAACTCTTATCGAGGGTCTAACCAAGTCATGATTGGTGATGGCATAGGTTTGAAAATTACTCATATTGGCCAATCATCTATCCCTACCAACACTAAACCAATCTATCTAAATCAAGTCTTGTGTGTTCCTAGTATTCAATCTAATCTGTTGTTAGTTTCTAAATTATGTCATACTAACAATTGCTCTATTGAATTCTTCTCTGATTACTTTGTTGTCAAGGATCTGAAGTCAGGTCAGTCTCTAGTGCAAGGATATGAAGTCAGATCAGTCTCTAGTGTAAGGACCTCTTAGTAAGACCTTTATCACATTCCATCTACCATCATCCAATCTTCTCCTCAAGCACTCACTACTAGTCTTCAATCTGGTTCCACGTGGAATCATACACTTGGTCACCCTTCCTCCAAAATAACCAAACATCACATTCCAATAAAGCTTTCCTTTTCACATGAATACAGTTCCTGTCATTGTGCTAAGAGTCATAAGCTACCTCTCTCTAATCACCACCTCACAAGTAATAAACCATTGGAACTCATTTATTATGATGTTAGGGGACGAACCCCTGTTAGGTTTTTAGATGGCTTTGCCTATTATTTGATATTTGTTGATCATTATTCCAAATATGTATGATTTTATCCAATAAAAAATAAATCATATGGGTTCACAATATTTATCCAATTCACGTCAATTGTTAAAAAGTTTTTTAATTTACCTATTGTCGCTTTCTTTTTTTATAATGGAGGAGAATTTGTAAAACTGAAAGCCTTTTTAGCTACACATGGAATCACTCACTTAACTTCTCCTCCTCATACCCCTGAAGTAAATGGTACAACAGAAAGAAGATACAAACACATTGTGGAAACAGGTAGAACATTACTGCACTATGCTAAGTTACTAGCTAAGTTCTGGTCTTATGCTTTTCAAACAACAACATATTTAATCAATGGAATGCCAACTCCAACCATAAGCATGAAATCACCCTTTGAAATCTTATTCCAAAAATTACTTGATTACAATAAACTGCATTCTTTTGGATGTTTACACTTTCCATAGATCAGGCCTTACACTCATAATAAACTCCAACCAAGATCTATTCCCCGCATCTTTCTTGGCTACTCTCATTCTCAGCATGCTCGTTTGTGCCTTGAACCCTTATCCAATCATGTCTACGTCTCTAGACATATGACGTTTATTGAAGACTCATACCCATATTAGGATCTCACTAAACACAATACATCATCCACTCCTCCTACTTTAGTCTTCACCCCCCATACACTAATTCCGGTCACCATTACACCACCTTTGGCAACCTCTTTGCAGCCTCATGTCCCTTCACCATCAGCAATAAACCTTGAAGTGGCCCCTAAGCCTACACCACCTACAACTTCATCTGAACCATTGTCATGATTTCCATCCTCCTCTGCATCACACACATTAATTCCCACCAATCCTAATAGAGGTCATCCCATGACCACCATATCTCAACACAACATCTTCAAACCTCAGAGAATACTGGCAGGTAGGGCTGGCAATGAACCGAACCAACTCAATATTCGTTCGAAATTCGATTCATTATTTAGCTCGATAAACTTGGTTCATGAACCAAATGAGCCGAACTTGAGCTGGAAATTGAGCTCGTTAAATAAACGAGCCGAACTTGAGTTGGATACAGTTCGACTCGTTAGGTTCATGAGTTGGCTCGATATATAAATATATATATATATATAAACTAATTTTTATGTTTATTATGACTCATGCATTATTATTATATTTATTTTTATTATATATATATATATAAACAAGGTTATATATATATATATATATGTGTGTGTGTATAAAACTTTTTGTAGTACTTTTAGATATTAATTAACTATTTAAGTTGTCCAAATGAACCAATTCGAACTGAGCCGAACAGTTCGCGAACTTTAATCGAGCCGAACTCGAGCTCAACAAATAACTCGTATCGAACTCGAGTCAAGTTTCGAGCCGAACCAATCCTTATCGAGCTGAACTCTAGTTCGACTCGGTTCGACTCGTTTCCAGCCCTACTGGCAGGCACCAAACACAATCTCCCTAAAAATCTTGAACCCTCCATTATAATTCAAGCCCTTAAAATTCCTCATTGGAGACAAGCTTGCTTAGAGGAATTTGATGCTCTTGGTACATGGACTCTGGTACCAAGGGAAATGGCTCACAATCTAGTTGGATGTAAATGGTTATTTAGAATCAAAAGAAATCCTGATGGTAGAATCTCTAGATACAAGGTCAGGCTGGTTGCAAAAGGATTCACTCAAACACCTATAATTGATTTCAAAGAAACATTCTCACCAGTTGTCAAGCCTAAAACAATCAAGGTAGTTCTTACAATTGCTCTTAGCCGTGGTTGGTCTATGCACCAACTTGATGTTAATAATGCATTCTTACAAGACACTCTAGCTGAAGATGTCTACATGCAGCAACCACTAGGTTTTGTCCATCATGAGTTCCCTACTCATGTTTGAAAATTAAAGAAACCAATCTATGGATTAAGGCAAACACCTCATGCCTGGCATGATTCTCTCTAGAACTTTGTCCTGCATTTTGGATTTCAAACCAATCTCAATGATAGTTCCTTATTCACCTACAATAAGGATGGAGTGCAAGCTTTCCTTTTGGTTTATGTTGATGATTACTCACTGGCAACAAAGCTGCATTTCTCCAACAATTCATGACTGAATTATCCTCCAAATTCTCTCTTAAATACCTTGGCTTTCCCAATTATTTTCTAGGCATTAAGCTTATACCATCAAAGGAAGGTCTCCTCCTTACTCAACATGGCTACATTCGTGATCTTTTGGACAAGTTTAACATGTCTACTAGACCCAAGCCTACAAGCACTCCATTGTGTACCTCCACTCCTCTCAAGTTGTAGGATGGCTCTGCTGCTACAGATGCCAAGACATTTCAAAGTATCATAGGGGTTATGCAATACTTAACTCTCACAAGAACTGACCTATAATTTGCAAACAACAAGTTGTCCCAATTCATGCATCAACCAACTCAAATCTATCTTCAACAACTTAAAAGAATTATGAGATATCTCAAGCTCACACTTAACTTTGGATTAATACTCAAGAAATCAACATTTCTCTATCTACATGCATACAGTGATGTTTAGATTGAATAGTGTAAGACTAAGATTGCAACTGATAGGGGGGGGGTGAATTAGTTGACTTAAAAAGTATGGCCACTTTTTTCTACAATATCAAGAGTTAAGATGCAGCAGAAAATATATGCAGAAAATTAATAAGTAAAATCAAAGAGATAAGGGAGAAGAGAATACACTAGAATTTTTATACTGGCTCACCTTCTTGTCCACCGAAGGCTACGTCCAGTACTCTTGCAGCACAAGAAATTTTTCCACTAAAGATTATGAGTTGTATTGCCTTTACAAGTATGAAAAGTAACTTGCAATCCAATCAAATCTTTTATATACTTAGTAATAATTCTCTTTATAAGTTTGTAACTCGAAACACTTTCACTTTAAGCAACTTCAGAAAAATCAACTTTGTAAGTTTAAGAACTTGTTGCCAAAAGTGCAGAAAATAATTTCAGAATATGTGTAAGAGCTTTTGAAATTTGTATGAGAGTTGTGTATATGTTGTGTGTTGTGATTGTGAGTTTCAATGCCTTTATATAGGCTTTCCAATCGGCCAAAATGTATCTTTGAAAGGGTATGAATTGATTGGAATGAAAACATGTCTTTTAGGTTGAAACTCATTCACTTTAAATTTGAAAAACTGATGCAACAACTCTCAGTAATCGATTACATCAATTGAGTAATCGATTACTCAAATATTCTGTCCACTCATCATTTATTATTTTCGAATTAGAGTAATCGATTACAACAAGTTGAGTAGTCGGTTACTCAACTTTAATAACACTGGTAATATGTTACTCAAAGATAGTAATAGATTACTCTGTTCAGTTTTAAGTTGGATAACTCTTTTCTCACACTCGTAACCTGTTACTTACATGAAGTAACCCATTACACACAATTTTTGAAAATTGTTTTAAGTATTTTAAAGTGTTTCAATTTTCTTTTAAAATTAGTTTGAGCATTACTACTATTGTATAATCAAGCGTATAGGATAGAAGTACCTATTTTGGACTTAGACTAAAAGTCTTGAATATCTTGAAGCTTGAATCTTCATTGTCTTCATAAGTATTCTTCATTTTATTCTTTTTGGTGATGTTGGTGTCTTCATCAAAACCGTGTCAAAGTCAGGAGCAGATATCTTCTTCGCAGGGGGATCTTGATGATAAAACATCAACTTCTGCATTTGTTATATATGTTGGTGGCAATCCTGTTTCTTGGTTGTCCAAGAGACAAAGAACAATGACACAATCTTCTACATAGGCTAAATATCGCTCTATTGCAACTATAGTTGTAGAAGTCATGTGGTTGATGAACCTACTGAGTGAACTTGACATTACTACTCCAACACCTACCATGTTTTGTGCCAACATTGGTGCAACCTATCTATGCTCCAATTCAGTATTTCACTCACATATGAAACACATTGAACTTGATTACCACTATGTCTGACAACTCGTGCAACTGAGCAAACTACAAGTCTCTCACATATCAACCAAGGACCTGCATGTCGACATTCTTACCAAACCCCTGTCCAAAGCAAGATTTATGCCTCTCCGTTCCAAGCTTGTTGTCACTGATGGAGACCCAATCTTGAGGGGGTCTAATAGATAACTTATAAACAAAGTTAAAGTTGTTAGGCTACAACAAACATCATAGATAAACTAGGCTAGTCAAGGTTGTTATGCTACAACAACAACATAGATAAACTAGATAAACTTCTCTTGAATTTTTGTTATATCTTCTCCTAGTTTATAGGCTTTGGTTAGACTTTCAAACCTCTTCTTGTACTTTATTTAATTTGTTGTACATCAGGGGAATATAGAAACTCTTTATACTATAGAAGAAAATCATTAATATAAATTTTCAATGCCAGATTTTTCTTCTGTCTTCCTTCAAAATCCGAAGTAAAATCATGTCATGCAATCTAAATTAAAGATTTAATTTCTTATAGTAAACGTACATAACTTGATTAGTATTTAAAATCCAAAAATAATTGTATATTCATCATAGACATTCAGCCTGTGGGAAGAGGTCAACTTTGTGGTTTTCTGGCTAGAGCTTGGGGGCTAGGAGGTTTTTACATTGCTGGGAGCTCTTGCTCTTCTTTTCTGCATTTATTTTTGCTTCTTGCTTGCTAATATGTCAGGTGCACATCTATTATCCCACGAGTTGTAACGTTGTATGTGTCATTAACTATGATTAGTTAGAAAATTAGTTAATTATTAATTTTCAACTTAAATACATTTTTTCAATCAATCACATACAGATAGTACATATAGTACATACAGTGATACAACTTGTGGCTTGTGGGATAGATGTGCTCCCAAGTCTTTTTTGAAAGATAACATTTATTGCTATCACTTATTGTGTGGAAGACAGTGGTGGCATCAAATTACTTCGGCCACAAATCACACAGTAGTAGCTCTACCCCAATTTTAACTTGTAAGCATACCCAATCTAGCACAAGGCATCAAACATAAGTGGTCACGTCAAACACTTCTCCGGTTCTCTTAACATTAGTGGAAACAAGCATGAGGTACAATTGTCTTTTATAATATAACACCTAGTCCAAAAATTTAAGATGACATAGAGATCGGACAATATTACTTTAACTAAAGCACCTACAACTCAAAAAACCTAAAGCATCACAAGACTGGATAGGAAACATGATCCTATGATCTGTAAGGTAGTTCAAATAACATAAGCCTTGGGAGTTGGACAACCTATAGGTGATATAAGACCATTCATTCGCGTGTCTGATGATGGGGAGGGATGGGTCCTTGGAGAAAGGTTGACTATCTCCAAGGCCTGTAGTCTAAGCTCTACAGGGTAGTCAGCAACACATCCAATTCTCGGTCCGGCTCCTGTTGACCATTTACGGGAAAGGTTATGTCCGAGTTGGTACGAATTTGTACTCTTCTTGGAATTGATTCTTTGCAATATAGCAGTCTTGGGAACCTCAGCTCTTGGGCTCTGAAGACCACCTGATAGTGTCCTTTGATAACAACCAACAGATTGAGGTTGAAGATCTTCCTTGTCTGAGGATAGGGTATTCTCAGCTTCCTCGAATATTCCATACTCGGACATTTTAGCAGTCATTGACACTTCAGATGCTGTATCTTTTTCAGTAAGCTTGCCATTCTCATACATATCAGTGTCATCTTTTGCGCTGCATATCTGAAAAATCAGAGTTATTTCAATTAAATATTACATGTTCCAGCTATGAGCCTATGACCATAAACATCATTTGGAAATGCAAGACCAAACTTTTAAGTGTAGCAAATAAATTATGATAATAAAGATTGAATCAACAACAGAGGCAACCAATCAGTTCATAAAGTATCAAGATCTTCAAGAAAAAAAACATATTTTGGCATAAAATTGTTCTAGAAAAGGGTTTTTCTGCACATGAAATGTTCTGATGCTAACCACTAGTACCAGTTTACCTCGACTTCATCAAGCTGGACACCATTTTCCTTGAGATATGATAAGAAACTGTCAAGAGAGTCGTCTGATGGCCGGTAGTGTCCACTGTATGCAGAGATGGACTGAAAAGTCAAAGCCATTGAGAATCAGACATTTGTCAAAGCATATAAATTGGAATTAGAAAATATGTCTAACAATGTCATTTAATCCGTGTACTAAAAGACAGAAGCCCACTATCTGTGAGACTATTAATGCTGGTAGGATTAGGACCACCTAAAGTTAGGTGCCATTAGCACAACAATTTATTGGCTAGGACTCCTTTAAAATGAGCTTGCCTCTAAAGTGAGCAAGGATGCATCCACTATTAAATTTTAGTATGGTATAGTCATGTTGCACCTTAAGTTAAATCATGGGTACATACACTCTTACTCTCACTTTAGAGAAGCCTTTTTCCAAATTTAATCATGCAACTTCCGAAGTTAATTTTACCTTCAGAATCCCATGTTCAGCCTCCAGCCTTCCAGCAGCTAAGGTAGCTCCGCCAGCTAAAAACGAAGAATGATGGAATGATCCCTTCTTTTTCTGGGAGGTTATTACAATGTATCAGTAAGGCGGGAAAGAAATAGTGGAGATCATGCACATATATGAGAAAACAGGAAACTATAAACAAGAACTTAGCTTGAATTGTTACCTTCCCAGCATACAGTTTCTTAGAGGTGCTCATTACAAAAATCCACTTGGCATCTTCAGAACCTTCCTTCGTATGGAGAACATCTCCTGAATGCTTGTGGATAATATTTCCCTCGCAGACAATATATTCATAGTGCTCTCTCTCTTGCTGATTTAAGAAAATATTAAGAAACACTAACAGGTAAGAAAAGCAGGAAAATTCCATAACTTTCGAAATATTTTAGAACAACCCAATATAGTCTAAGTCAACTAAAATAACAAAAAAAGGAAAAAAATCAAAAAGCAGATTTACATACAGGTCCAAGATATTTAATGCATTGTTTCCGGAGCTTTGATCGGGGACATTTTTCAAGATCAAGATTTTTCCCTTTTCCTAAATCCAACCTGTAAAATGAGAAAACATATTTCAGTAACAAAAGAAAAGAAGCTGCACTTTCTTATCTTAGCATCATAAACTCTTACTCTATGCCTTGGCCTTGTAAGACAGGCTGCACTTTTTGTTAAAACAGAAGGTAGGAAGCAAACTTAAAAATCACCATCATATATAACTAATCCATAATCCAATTTTTTTAAGAGAATTTTGGGAAAATCAGGGGAGCATTTATGGGTTAGAGGGTATAAGCATTAATCCCAAAAACAGATCAAATGCAAAAGGATATGCACTTAATCACTAACGGGAATCAGATGCTGAACTGTACAAGTGTGCACAGTAAACTGTACAAGCCATATTTCCCTGTTAATTCAATGGAATCAGACAGTATCAACAGCATTAGAAAACAGAACTTCACTTACTTGCACACTGCCTACTTAAATCACACCCAACCGCACCCAATCCACTTCAATTTTAGCCCAAGATTTTCAAAGGGGTGAAAGAAACGCTTTGTTAAAGTAAATTAGTCTCACCAATAAAAGAATGGTTCGTCAGCATCCGCTTTACACCATTCCTCGTAGTAGTAATGCAAGTTATGCCCGTAGCGGTGGCGTGGATCAATCTACAGTTCAAGATAGTAACAATTAAACTTGAGATAAAAATGGATGAGTTATTTTTCTAAACATAAAATTTAGGATGAATTTATCAAACATAGCAAACTCAAAAGCAATAATAAATAAAGAAATAAAACAGAAGGATTTGGATTGTTTGATCAAGAACTTTATACTCACAGCTTCAATCCAATGTTGAAAAGCCAACTTTTGTGCTTTGGCTTCAACAGACAAACCCTTACCCACCTGCCAAAACATTCCATATTAGCTTCAGAATCAAATGCAAAAGTCATCCTTTTTCCTAATAATCATAACCAATTATATCACACACTCGTGCCCATTTTTATATGTGGTGATAAAAAAAATGGGGTAGAAATAAAAATTATAAATAGATTTTGATTGAATTCACAAACAAAAATTGTACAAATAATTTTTAGGAAGAAAGGTCGAGGAAAAAAAGTTGAGAATAGAAAATAAGTAGAAAATATGATGATTTTGTAGTTGTTTGGTAGGGTAGAAAATGAATAGAAAGTTGAGAGAAAATAATATAATTATTACTCATAATGACATTGACATGCATGTGTTTGTTTTCTTTGTAATTTTAGGAAATCAGATACATTTATAAATATGACGAATACAAAATACGAATTTTTTAAATGTATATGAAATTATTGACGATAAAATTTGTCCCTAATTTTCTCCACTTGAGTTTTCCTCCCAATATTAGAGAGAAAACATAAAGGCATGACCCACCAACCATTTTTTTGTTTTTCTTCCCTTTATTGAATGCAACCAAACTATGAAAAAGAATCTTTTGCTTCCTTTTTTTCATTCCATTCACTTTTCACCCTCACCAAACACAGCCTTGAGGTAAGTTTGGGAGTTAATTTTTGAAGGAAATGGAAGAAAAATTATGAAATACAGTTCCTCCTAGCTTCCATTTCCCTTTCCCTCCTCGATAACCAACTTGCAAACATGTATATTCAGTTAGTATTAATAATCCAATAAACTTGATTAACCACTGATCCACTTGATCTATACACAAATCACATCATTAAGATATGAAGCGGGGAAATGAAAAAAAATGGGGTATAAAATAAATGACAATACAGCGGTTGTAAAATCTATTATTTGTCGGTAAGAACACAGAATTCACCAAAACGTACAATTTACAAAGAATCGTATAGTAACCATATAACGTGCAGTTTATATACTGTATGAATCTAGAGTACCAGAGGCGTTAGTACTGGACCGAACAGAGATGATAGAATAAAGATTCTCTCCATTAAGGAAGAAACAAAAGACAAGTGTATCTTTATATCTTCATTTTGAATGGCAAAAGTGTAATTTAAATGTAATTATATGTCATTGAAAGTTGTACTTGTAATAGAGAGATCCTAACTCGAGATAGTAACATGTGTTGCGGGAAAAAAATAGAGAGAGAAAGAGAAACCTTGGAAGCGTTGAGTTTAACGCGAGCCCAGCGTGAAGCTGCGGTCTCCGGCAAATTGAAGAAGGAAATGGTGCTATGGTTTAGCCTCACAAAATCTATCGCCTGCCACCTTCATAAATGAAATTTAACCACACCTTTTCAATTATTAAAATAATCATAAATAATATTATTAAAAAAATAACAATATAATAAAGAGAGGAAGAAAGTGTTTGGTTTCCATGCAAACAAAGACCGACGCACCATAACTCCTCGGCGAGGACGGCGGAATCAGCCAACCTCCGCCTGGTACGGTAACTACGGTAGACCTTCTGCACCCTGAGGGCAGCGGTGTCCTCATGCCACGCGCGTGACGGCGCGTGGCACTCCGGCAATTCGACATTTGGGGTTTTAAGAGGCTGATCGTTGGTGAGAGGGGAAGTTGGGAGCGGGTGGTGAATGCCGTTAACAGTGGAATATGGGAATGAGGGGTTAGAGTTAAGGTCAAAGGTAGAGAGTGTTTGAGTATGAACCCCCATTGAGAAAGAAAAATGGTTTTTGCAAATTTGTTGATACAGAAAAAGAGGGATGAACGATTGATTTTAAAGCCAGAGACAGAAGTGTAATTTTTTCAACACTGACTAAGTAGTTGTTTTGTTTCAAGTTGTTGTAATATATTGTTGGAAAGCCAGGGGAGAAAACAGCCAGCACACGTTTTACGTTGATCCAGTTTTTTTTTTTTAATAAACTAATCCATTTTAGATATATAGTTATCTCTTCTAACAAGTGACGCTTTTAAGGAGGAAGGGGGAGAAAAACAGCGAGCACACATATTTATGTTATTCTAGTTGTGTATATGAGGTAGGGGCTGCTAAAGAGTATAATATCCATATACTCACAGTGTAAAGATGTATACGTGCGTCATTCACTATTCATTTTGATTACTTTTTTTATGAAGAGTCAATGATGATGGAAAATAAATGGTTGATGATATAGTGATAGTATAAAAAACACTTATATTGTCAGTGTATATATCTTTTTCTCGCAACTAAATTATCTTTTTCTTCATAAATTCTTTATTATATATGCTTAAACTAAGGGTGAGCATGGGTCGGGTTGGGACGGGTTAAGGCTTGTCCTTACCCGGCCCTAAATATTGGTCGGGTCACTTTTTTGAACCCGGACTCGACCCTAGACCTGAAGCTAACCCGACCATAAATAGCGACCGGGTCAGCCTTTAAACCGGACCTGACCCTAAACCCGATTAAATATAATGCATACTCATTTTAGATAAAGACTCCTCAGTATTATTTATTATTATGAATATGTAGTTTGATATATAAAATGATATATATATATATATATGTATTATTAATTATGTATATATTATGGAAAAATTAAAGAATAAATGATACTTTCGACCAAAATGGCATCATTACTCTATACACATTGAGTAGAAACACATACAAACATGATGAGCGAGTGACCCTGGGACGAGACAGGTCGGGTCATGATTGGTCCCTACCCACCCCTAATTATTGACTAGGTCTACTTTTAGAACCTGAACTCAGTTCTAGACCCGACCAGACCCGACCCTATTCGGACCCGATCATGATCAGGTCGTGTCGGGTGAGCGGGTAGGGCCGGGTCCTGCTCACCCCTAGCTTAAACTACTCATTCATTGTTCATCGCAGTGTTTAAGGAATTGGATCGGGCTGGTCAAACTCGACTACTTGATGTTAGTTAAATCATTATGAATCGCTTAATGTACATATTAGTTTGGGTGAGCTGCACCATAGAGTATACTGCTCACATAATTTAATTAGATTTTATGATGGGTTTGGGTTAAAGGTTAAATTTGGGGTTATTTAACCTATCTTACTTGAGATTATCTTTCACTTTTGTTTATAAGTAATGATATCTCTTTGACCCAGAATAATGTACTTGGTTATAACAACTTATCTAGTAATATAAGTTACATTTTTTTTAGTGTTTTTCAATTATTTTTACTAGTTATTTATGACACTTTTACAAATTATTTACTAACAAAGTGTATATTTCATTTATATGTTATTGATTCTCAAATTTTTGCACCATATGATTTGCAAAATTAAGTTACATTAGTTATACTCAATCTCATTCATTTATTTTCTTAAATCTAACAGACCAAATGAGTGAAACTTAAAAGTTATTTAAGATTTCTCTTTTTCTCTTTCGTCATTTATTTCACTCATTCATCTAGTTCATTGGATTTAAGAAAATAAATGGCTGAGATTGAGTGTAACTAGTGTAACTTAATTTTGGTGTAAAGGGATCCCTCCTCATGTAAGAATGTATGTAATAATATTGATATGGATTAGTTTAAACAGAGAAAAAAAACATTAATTTAATCACATCTAAGTCTGAGTTCTGGTCCAAAAATTAGTTTGATAAATATTTATGGTCGAGTGAGCATTCAGGTCTAGGAGTGAGTTCGAGTTTTAAAAATTAGTCTAATCAACATTTAGGACTAGGTAAGAGACAGGTCTTACCTAGCCTAACTCTACCCATGTTCATTCCTACTTCGTTAAATAGATTAAAATCACATTTATATCTCGCTACATCCCAAGTATCGTACAAAACCAAATGCCAAGATGTCGATCAATAGAAGCAATCATTGCTAGACAGTCATGCATCCCAAAAGAGATTAATTCATCATCCATACAATGAGATAATATCATTAGTTTAGAAAAAATATTTTTATTAACATCTATATCCCTAATATTTTTTTATTATCATAAAGAAACAAAAGTGTCTAACCCATAGTGGATGATTCTTTTTTTCACCACTAGAGATTCATTGTGTTTGTACACTTTTCACAACCAGGAGCTAAAAGAACAAGTAATATTGATAAAATTTTGTTTAAACATAGAGAGAAAAAACATTATATTTAGTCATGTCTAAGCCTGAGTTCGAGTTCAAAAGTTAGTTCGATCGACATTTATGGTCGGACAAGCCTTTAGGTTTAGGACTGAGCTCAAGTTTAAAATTAGTCTGATCAATATTTAGTATCATATAGAGACAAGTCTTACTTACCCTAACCCTACCCATGTTCACTCATACATACTTGATTAAATAGATTAAAATCACATTTGTATGTCACCACATCCTAGGTATCATACAAAACCAAATGTCAAGGTGCTGATCAATGAAAGCGGCACTTGTTAGGTAATCATGCACCTCAAAAGTGATTAGTTTATTACTCATACAATGAGATAATATCATTTGTTAAGCAAAAGAAATATTTTATTAGCATATATTTGCCTAATATTGTTTTATTATCATAAGTAAACAAAAGTACCTAACCCATGGATGATTCATTTTTTTTGTACCACTAGAGATTCCTTGTGTTCGTCCACTTTTCATACCCCGAAAAGAAAAGATCCTTCCTCCTTAAAGTAATAGCACATATAGAGTGATAAAAATTTGGAGAGAAGAATGATGACCAATGGTATTCTACAAGATTTCAAAAAACAAGGAAAATGTCTACAAAATATCGTTCAACAAAATCTAAAAGTACGTAAAAGTTATAGTAAAACATCACTCTAGCTCTTAAAATACCCGTGTGCATTCCCTGAAAGATTTAGACCAAATAAATCACTAAAAAATTCAAATGGCTACTACATCCATCCTCCATCAGCTAGTTCACTAATGGTTGTTAACCTAGCATTAACGACTACTGATGCGGCACATTGAGTAATGTATTGGTTGTGAAGAAGATCTTTGTTCCTAACCTTGACAAGGTTTTGATGAAGACACCAACATCATCAAAAAGAAGAAAAATGAAGATTACTTATGAAGACCAAGAAGATTAAAGCTTCAAGACAATTAGTCTAAGTCTAAATACGTACTTCTATCTTATACTCTTTAATATACCAAAGTAGTAATGCTCAAAGTAGTAATACTGTGTAACAGGTTACTGAAATTTGAGTAACATGTTACATGAATGAAAATCAGTTATCCAACAATATTTAAATTGGAGTAACCGATTACTTAAATTTGAGTAACCGATTACTCTAAGTGAATTTTAAATTCACTATTGGATAGTGAGTTTGAGTAACCGATTACTCAAGTGAGTAACCGATTACTCAATGTAATTTTTCAAAATGTAACGTTTGGGTAACCGATTACCCACTTACTGTAATCGGTTACTGAGAGCTGTTACATCAGTTTTTCAGATTTAAAAATCAAGAGTTTTCATCTCAAACTAAATGCCTTCATTCCAAATAATTCCTACTCTTTCATAAAGGCACAATGACTGATTGGAAAACATATTTAAAGGCCTTAGAACTCACAATGAAAACAACTCTCACACAACTCTTTTATAACTCTTTCACACTTTTCTCACTACTTTCCTACACTTTTCTGAAATAGTTTTATGCACTTCTAGCAACTTGAACTCAAACTTTCAAAGCTATTTTTCTGAGTTGCTTGAAGTAAAGTGTTTGAAAGTTTTGTAAACTTAAAGAGCATTATTTACTAAGTATACAAAAGAGTTATTGGATTGCAAGTGATATTTCATTTCATACTAGTAAAGGCAATCCAAGTCATCATTGTAATTCTTCATTCATTGTAAATATTTTTTTTCACGGGGTGTGAATAGAAAGGGGATAGAGTTACTTGGAAAGGTGTTTTCCAATGGTATAAGTATTAGTAAGTGTGTAAGGTACATAGAGATATCGGGGTGATATACTGTAATTACAACACATAATATTTAGTGGAAAATCTCTTGTGGTGCAAGAGTACTAGACGTAGCCTTCGGTGGACAAGAAGGTGAACCAGTATAAAAATCATTGTGTACTCTCTTCTACCTTACCTCTTTGATTTATTCTTGTTTATTTTCTACAATATTATCTGTTGCACTTTAACTCTTCATTTTGTAAAAAGGTGGTCATAATTTCTAGTCAATTAATTCACCCCCTCCCCCCTCTTAGTTGCAATCTCAGTCTTACAATTGGCACCATAGCTTTTTTGAGTAAGTTATTCTCAAAACTGATCCTACATCAAAGATGACCACAAGATCATTCCTAGGAGAAGGTTCTAACATAAACTGCCTTCCAAGTTTTGTTGGAGAATGTTATGACTTATGGAAAAATCAGAATGAGAATATTCATAGAATCCCAAGACTTGGATATATGGAACGCAATTGAAGAAGGACCCTATGAACCCTTCACAGTTATAAACAATGTAAGAGAAAATCTTCATGGAATGATGAAGACAAGAAGAAAGTGCAATACGACCTTAAAGCCAAAAACATTCTTGTGTCGGCTCTAGAAGAAAAANATGGTGCAGTTATAAACAATGTAAGAGAAAATCTTCATGGAATGATGAAGACAAGAAGAAGGTGCAATATGACCTAAAGGCAAAGAACATCCTCACTCCTGCTCTTGGAATTGATGAGTTCTTTAGAGTATCTAACTGTAAATCAGCCAAGGAAATGTGGGATACTCTAGAGACCACACATGAAGGAACAGAGGAAGTAAAAAGGTCAAGGCTAAACACTCTCTCTCAATAATATGAAATATTTCGAATGAAACCTGGAGAGAAGATACTGGATCTTCAAAAGAGATTCACTCATCTTACAAATCATCTTCTTGCTCTTGGTAAGGTATTATCTAATAGTGACTTGAACTTGAAAGTTCTAAGCTCACTTACCAGAACATGGCAACCAAAGGTAACAGCCATTTCCGAAAAGAAAAGTTTATCAAAAATGTCTTTGGCTGTGTTATTTAGAAAATTGCAGGAACACGAGTTAGAACTCAGCCAACTGGACCAACATGAAGAACAAGAGAATAAAAAGAAGAATATTTCTCTCAAAGCAAAAGTTGATAAATATAAGTCATCAGAGGATGAATCCGATAAAGAAGAAATAGAAGACATGAGTCTTCTTGTGAAGAAATTCAGCAAATTCCTCAAAAGGAATAAAGGTGGTAGAACATGATAGCCATTTGAATGATGAGATTCAGGGTGAAGGAACTCATGAGATATGAGTGGGAAAGAAGTGTTTATGCATGATATTGGTAGTGTATGAAATTATGGACTATGGATGGTAATAGTTAGGAGTGTAAATAAGTGAGACTTGAGTCAAACACTTAAACTTTAAGTTTGGCGAGTGAAAAAAGAGGTGGTTCTAGTTTGACTTATTTATTTAAAAAAAGTTAAAATGAAAAGCTTGATTTTAACTTGTTTAATAAATATAAGGTTTGACTTTCGCTTATTTAGTGCATTATTAACTTGATTAATTGTTTCTCTTATTAAAGTAGTCTTAGAATTTTTGGTGGTATCCCCTTACTTTTTTTGGTAAGGAATTAAACTTTTTCGAAGTTCGTAACTATCCCTCCCAATAAGTGTCGTTTTTTTAATAATTACTACCATTTAACAATAACATATATTTCTATACTAAAAAATGACATCGAAATGAATAAAAATATGATAAATCATAAAACACTACATAAGTAATAATTTACAATATCTTAATTCTCACTTTTAAAAGAAGAAAGAAAAGTTAAAATAAATTTATAGTATGATAAAATTCATGGATATTGAATCTATTTTATCTAAAATAAATTTATAATTAGTGTATATTATATATATATAGTAGAGATCTATCTATACTTAAGTTAAGTTGCAAAAGTTACATTCAATCTCAGACATCCATTTTCTTAAATCCAACGAACCAAATAGATTAAACTTGAAAGTTATTTAAGATTTCTCTTTTTTTCTCTCATCATTTATTTCATTCATCCTTATGGTCCATTGAATTTAAGAAAATGGATGGTTGACATTCAGTGTAACTAGTGTAATTTAATTTAGGTGTAAACATATCTCTCCCTATATATATAAAACATATATATATATATATATATATATATATATATATATAAACATACACATGAGTTGTTATTATTAATCCTCCATCATTTAACGAGTGAAGCTTGAATAATGTAAAAATAACTTTTTTTACTTATGGTTGCATTGATAATGGCTATTATTGCGATATTTAGATTGCGTGGGTTAAGTTTAATCATGATTAAGTGAAATAGAATGAACTAATGTAACATTTCATTGCTTATAATTTTTTTATAAAAAATAGAAATAGGAAAATTACTCCTGCTTGATTTCATCTCTTCTTCTATTGACAATTAAAAGTAATTGTCTTGTTCAAATTAAGATGGCGTGGAAAAAAATATGAGCACTACAAAATTAAATTACTAATATAAAACTATCAAAAGAAAACTAATATACTTTTGTCCAAATTGACATCTTGACTAGCTAAAATCATTATATATATCTAGAAGAAACTTAGAAATAGTTGTCAATTTAACCTTTTGATTAATAGGTAAAGATGGATAAACTTCTAAATATTTTCTTCAATTTTCCAAGTTTAAAACCTATCATCATCCCTTAAACTTGGTTCATCATTCTGAGCTTTTTTTTCAACTTCGGAA
This sequence comes from Lupinus angustifolius, assembly GCF_001865875.1. Lineage (NCBI taxonomy): Eukaryota > Viridiplantae > Streptophyta > Magnoliopsida > Fabales > Fabaceae > Lupinus > Lupinus angustifolius. The sequence goes on along the minus strand of NC_032023.1, from coordinate 5,363,097 downwards.
ACAAATTCATTTTGAGAGGCTTCTGTGAAAATGTGAGCTACTTGATTTTCTGAAGTGCAATACTCCACAACAATTTATTTATCTCTAATCAAGTCATGAATATAGTGATGTTTGATGTCAATGTATTTCCTGCGTCGATCAAATACCGGATCTGTCAACACTCGAGGTAGAGAATATTAAAACAACAAGGACAAAATAAATAGCACCAATAAATTATGCTACTCAAGCAGTTTGGTAGGTGGAGAATATTAAGTGAGTTGCAACTCCATCAATCGTTTATACACGGCAAAATTTGATCTATCGTCATACTTTAAATATTGTTTTTACATTCTGAACTTGGTTTACACTTGTGCTTGTATTCCAATATATCACTCTCTACACTTCCAAAATAGCATAAAGCTGGGACAGATTGCATTAACCTTGTTAGTGAATTGGCTAAGATGATGTGTAAAGTTATCTGTTGTTATCGGTTTAATAAAGTTGGGCTACATAATTATGCGGGACCTAAATCAGTTATTACGCTGGTGAGATGTCGTCTATATAGTGTTTCAGCAGTAAATGATTCTAGTTGTACATACTGTAACAAATTTTTGGGTGAAGAAAGCGAAGAAAAATGGTTGTTTCTAATTAGAGCATATACACTTTTTAGTGTATAAAATATATAATTTTCTAATATAATTTTACTTCTTTTGTTTCTTTAATCAAGCCCTTAAATGAAATTATTGACTATAGATAATGTTCACAAATTAAGAATCAATTTTCCTTTTACGTGTGATGTAAAATGTGCACTTGTGGAAACAATAAGTAGATAAAGAGAACATCTAAAAGTAGAAGAATGATATCAAAAACAGTGAACAGAGAGTTTGGGTAATTGATTACCCACTGTTAGTAATCGATTATTGAGAGTTGTTGCATCAAATTTCAGATTTCAAAATGAAATGTTTTCATTTCAAACGAAATCTTTTCACTTCAAACAACTCCTACACTTTCAGAAAGGCACCATGAGTGTTTGGAAAGTCTATGTAAAGGCTCTAACTCTCACAACACAAACATACAACAACACACAACTCTTATACAATTTCCAAAAGCTCTTAAACTTATTCTGAAGTTATTTCTCTATACTCTTTGCAACTTGCACTCAAACTTTCAAAGTCATTTTTCTGAAGTTGCTTAGAAGTGTTTCAAAGTTTTCCAAAGAGCATTATTACTTGGTATACATAAAGAGTTGATTGGATTGCAAGTTATACTACTTTCATACTTGTAAAGTCAATCTGTCATTGTTGTACATTCTTCAATATTGTTGCAGAATACTTTTTTTCACGGGGTGTGAATAGAAAGGGGATAAAGTTACTTGGAAATGTGTTTCCCAAAGGTATAAGTATTAGTGAGTGTGTAAGGTACATAGAGATCTCGGAATGAGATATTGTAATTACAACTCATAATATTTAGTGGAAAATCTCTTGTGTTGCAAGAGTACTGGACGTAGCCTTCGGTGGACAAGAAGGTGAACCAATATAAAATCCTTGTGTACTCTCTTCTTCTTTACCTCTTTGATTTATTCTTGATTATTTTTCTGCATATATTTTCCGCTGCACGTTAACTCTTGATTTTGCAGAAAAAGTGGCCATAATTTTTAAGTCAACTAATTCACCCCCCTCTTAGTTGCAACCTCGTTCTTACAAATGAGTTATTGAGCGTGACCATCAAATTATCCCAACTTTTAAGCAACAAACACAGTAGCGAAAGTGCTTGTAACTTAACATTTATCTTCATATCTATCTTCGTCAACTTATTGACACGACCCTTGAACGAATTCAAGAGCTTTATCATGCTCTTGCCATATCTATAGTCGAGTTTCACCAGCCTCCTAACAAGAATTGCTTTATTTCTGGGAGTTTTATTTTGAAACATAGATTCAAGTTTCAACAATAACTCATAAGTATTTGTGTATGTGGACACATGCTCAAACAAACTTCTATCAATATATTTTTGACAACAAGTTTTCGATTTGAAAGCTCTCATTCTTTGTCATTTACCTTCTGGATTGTCTTTTCAAGAAATAGGCTCATGCATATACTTGCAGTATAAGTGATCCTCAATCATGTACTTCCAATAGGAATATTTGTCAGTTGTCAACTTGAGTATGTCTCTATCAAATGAGACATTAGTGACTCCTCCCATGTTGGACTATACAAGCTAAACTCCCTGAATGAACTTGGGAGTTCTAATACCAATGTTGGGAAATTCAAAGCCAATTTCCCTCCTTCGTGTGATGCAAAATGGGCACTTGTAAAGCGACAAATGGATAAAAAGAACATAGAAAAGTAGAATAATGACACCAATAATTTTAACGTGGAAAAACCTCATCAAAGTGAGAAGGAAACAACTACGGGATCTAGTCCAGAAAATATCTTCATTATAGAAAGTAAGATTACAATATTTCTGTAGTCAAGTTTCACTAGCCTTCTAACAAGAATTTCTTTTGTTATGGGAGTTTTATTTTGAATCATAGGTTCAAGTTTCTACCGTAACTCATAAGCATTTGTGTATATGGACATATGCTCAAACAAACTTCTATTAATATATTTCCGACAACAACTTTTCGATTCGAAAGCTTCCATTCTTTGTCAGGCTTACCTTATGGCTTGTCTTTGTAAGAAATATGCTCATGCATAACCTTGTAGTTTAAGTGATCCTCCATCATGGTCTTTCAATAGGAACAATTGTCAGATGTTAACTTGAACATGTCTCTATCAAATGAGACATTAGTGATTCCTTCCATCTTGTACTACACAAGCTAAGCTCCTGAATGAACTTGAGAGCTCTAATACCAATGTTGGGAAATTCAAAACTAATTTCCATCCTTCATGTGATGCAAAAGGGAACTTGCGAAGCGACAAGTTGATAAAGAGAATAGAGAAAAGTATAAGAATGACACCAACAATTTTAACGTGGAAAAACCTCATCAAAGTGAGAATGAAACAACCACATGACTTAGTCCATAAAATATCTCCATTATAGAAAGTAAGGTTATAATATTTGACTCTCTCACTAAGATGATAATACTTAATCTCACCCAAAAATGGTGGAATACAATCTCTCTCTAGTTTCTCTCTATGAATATAAGTCTCACACTAATGTGCATATAAATTCTTTCACTTTCTCTCTATGTTGCTCTTTCTCACTTGTTTGTTGTTCTCATCCTCACAAATTCCCTTTATATAATGAAGGAGATGGATGCTCCATCATAAGGATATAGTGGAGTATTAACTATAGTCATACTTTCAAAACACCTTGACAAATGTTACTTCAACTTTTTAAGTTGGATTTTATAGTCTTCCAAAATTAATGAGTAATTCCAAGACTTTGAAATAATATAAATATATTCGATGGGTCATATAATAAGGTTCATTGGTCATACTTCTACATTAATACGAAGAATTATCAACAATTAATTGGTTGAATATACTCTAACAAAAGTTTTTATGGGGATGCAAATCGATATTAAAGACATAAATACTATTAGTAGACATCATCTTTGAGAGTCCAACTTGGGATTCCGCCTATTGCTGCAGGGAGATATTGGGGCAACTAAAGCATACTAGGCCATCAAACAGGATTTGCCTATACAGTCAGCAGTACTATGTTATTAATGCTAAAAAAATATAAAAAATAAATTTGATACAGTTTAGGACTAATACTTTCTCTTGTTAATATTTATTTCAATATGTTCAATTATAAAAATAAATAAAACCAGTTAATATTAAAGGGATAACCAAATCTAAAAGGTTTCTCAAAATTAATTGAACTAAAAAATCTTGATTTTTTTTTAAAACTTTGGGTGGGATTCAAATAAAAAACCAAAAACGATTTCTTATATAGAATCTTTATAAAAAAGTTCTCAATATAAGAAATATATCTAATATATATGAAATATAATAAATATGAAGAATTTGTTGCTGGATATGTAGCCTCATCAGTAATATTTTCATATTTTTTTATGAACCCTGCATTTTTAATGCTTTTATAAACCAAATATATTATAGAGTCCTGAAACATCAATATGAGACAGAAGCTAACAAATTGCCAAAATTATTAAACCACTCCCAAAATCTTAGCTTAATATCAAAAATATCTCTTCACCTCATGAATAAGAAACTAACTCTACTGAAATATGATATCATAACAAGATGGCCGGAATGACTAAGTCACAACCATCCATATCAAAAACCTAAACTTACACCTTTTCTTTCCAATAAAAACTCTGCAAAAGGTCATGATTCATGCTATCCTCATTTTTTATAGTAATTTTTGGCTTCGTCCATCTCAATACCCATCTTCTGGATGGAATCGAAAGAATATGCCAAATCATTTCCCCATTAATTTTTCAAATAAGCAATGAGGTTTTTTAAAAGGCACATCCTTTGATTTATTAACAAAACCAAATGGGTAACAATAATAAGGCCTCTTAAAAGAGCTACAAGAAAATGACCTACAAAAATTAGAAGCAACATGAAGAATAAAAAACATTTAACAAAATATTATAAATAATTATGCCTATCATCATTTAATAACCTAAATTAATATGAGGGTAGATTCACTTATTAAAAGAGTAAGTTTTAACTTACTTCACATCTTAGCCATCAATGTTAAAAAAAATTAATGACTTAAATCTACTTACTAATTCAAACCATTGAATTTCCTTGTAATTGATAGCTAAAATATATAATAAAATGTATAAAAGATATAAACATGTGTAAGGAGCCCATAAGTGATGAAGGATGGTCTTATACGACCACTTCAATTTGGCAAAAGAATCTGACATCTGCACTCATATACCACATGACAATGACTAGACAAGGAACATAATATAATTTGATCTCAAATCGTTGTTTCTCTCGCTCTGTTTTTGTATTCATCTTCTTATATCTATTTCATAATTATTATTTAAAGATTTGCTTTGAATAGAGTAGATGTGGAAGACTAAAAAAAATGTGGGGAAGATTATTTGCATTTGGAAAATTCATTTATCTTAATTAGGGATGACAGAAGATCCGACCTGTAGATACCCATGGAAATACCTGTAATAGGTACCTGTAATAATTGCTTATGAGTGAGATCGAATTTTATGATACTTGCCCCATGACTATCCACAAATTTATAAATTTAGTTTTTAATTAATTTATATGTATATATATATTATAATTTTTTAATATTATACCATATACTTTATTATTATTTCATAATAAACTGTACATATTTGATTATGATTATAAATTTATCATATTATTTATTTCATAATAACCAGAAATATTCACTACCCATACGGATACCCTAAAATATTGTGGGTTTGAAAATGTGAAAACATCACTCATGCCCGCCCATGCCCAATGTCATCCCTAATCTTAATCCAATTTTATGAACAAATAAAAGCTTTTCATTTCATTTGTTTTTAGAGCTCTAGCCCATCACTTAGGGGTTTGGACTTTGTAACTATCATACCTTCTTATTTTTTAGAAATTATACTAATATCACATTATTGTGGGGAGAATAAAAATAATAACATAGTAAAATGAGAAAATAAATTAAGAATTACATAATAAAAAAGAATATAATTTAATAACTTTCTTCATTTGTGTGAAAAAGGCAATATTAATTACTAATATTGCATTCCGCTAAATTCCTTTTTGAGTTAACCAAATCGTTTGTTCACAATAGAGACAAAATTTAGATAATCATACAACATATTTGAGTTCAAAAACTAAAAGTTTATTTTTTATTTTTGTTGCAACCTAAATAATTATTTAATGCTAAATTTTAATTAAAATATTAAAATTAAATTTTAATATATTACTAAGATTTTATTAATTGTATATATTTTGACACAAATTTCATTTAATTCTATGTGCGGAAGAATTGGAGATTGAAGACAAAATACTTAGACATGGAAATCGGATTTGTCCATCAAGTCAAACCATGCGCGTGACCTTAAGGGTATGAGGCAATTTGCATTGAACTTTCATGGTTTGCTGTCTCGCCATTGTTCAAATTTCAAAAGAGTGCCAGTCTCAATCATCCGAAATTAATGTTCCAGGGACATCAAAAGAAGTATAAAGAGTGACACCTTTAAGTCTTCATAATGGTTGTTAAATAAATGATGGATAAATTGCATTTGAAAATATTTAATTGTTTTGATAAATAGTGTCACCCTTTATACTTGTTTTGATAAAGGAGTGCTCACAGTCAGCCATCGATTTTTATAGAAAAAAATACTTGATCAAAACTAATAATTAACTTATGGTCCATTCATGTTTGATTTATTTACATTAGAATTTCCGTCCAAATATTATATGTAATTTTGATTGTTTTTTTATAAAAAATTGGCATTAGATGTACACTTTAAAACTCATAAACATAATTAAAATATTAAGTCTAATATAATTTAAAGTGACAAGTTTATATGCATGTTAATATTTTGACAATCTTGTTACAATACTCTTTAAATTCACTATAAATACATAATGTCATAAGTGTAGAACATTTGTTCCAACATTATATCAAAGACCATAAAATGATGTCTGGGTAATGACATTATATTGAGAATAATATGTTCTCATTAAAAAAATCAATTGGATATATTAACAATTGATATTGATTTCTTTTTTCATTGTGATTATATTGTACTAGCGTGTTGACATACACTGTCGTGTTTGTCAACCTGCTTTCCTATCGTTTGTAATGTATATTTGTATTTTATAAATTCAAATATAATTTTTTGCGCTAAATTTACGGTTAAGTTTATTCAATTAGTCTAATACTCAATTTTTTAAATACATTTTTAAAATAAGAAGATAATAAGGATAAAATAAGAAAATAATATTATATGATTTTTTGGTAGAAATAAAAAGATATTGATGGCAAAATAGGAAAACACAAATTACACCATGATGGGTGGTTATTTTGTGTTTTTCCTATATTAATAGTATAGATATGAGAAGAAAAAATATATCAAATTAATTATATTTATCGAAAGAAATGTCATATATACAGTGTAATTTTACCTAAGTGCCAGAGTATATTACTTAGCAAACACATATTTTTTAGCCACATTAAATGAATAATACCGAATCTACCATATCGCTAATTGGTTGTTGAATTTTTATTCTAGCTTCTTTCAGAATATTACTCAACTCGAGTGTTAAGTATTAGACACTCAAATGCATAATTTTGTCTATGCAGATTCCTCATAAACCAAATTAATATGGTCTGCTTTGGATTGATCTGATTCGTAGAGTTGGAACAAAAAATGATCTAAATCAATCAGGTATTAAAAAAGTTAAACTAACACAATAATAGTATTTGGTTTTTTGCAATTTCGGTTTATTTGGACTGATATTTGATTTTATTTTTGGATAGGTCTATATTTGAATAACTATAATTTTAAATATCAATGTTTAATATCATATTTAATATATTTTTTTATTTATTTATCATTTAGTTCTATCAAAATTATATTAGAAAAATCAATTGAATGTAATTTGAAGCGATTAAACAAAACAAGTTACCGAGGAAAGTCATATGATATTTTCTAATGTAATTTTAATAGAAAATAAATTATTGATTAACATAAATATATAATATTAAAATGATATATATTACATCTTTACATATTTATTTGTCTAGTTTAGAAATTAATGGTGCATTAATGTTAAATGGCCGCCCTTATTTAATAATAAAAAAGACCAATAACTATATAGTAAACTGACTTATCAGAAAAATCACAATAAACATTATATAAAAATAAAAGCATTATATTTCTGGAATGACGTGTTTTTTGCATTGAGACTAAAAAGTAACAAATATAGGATACTAGTGATGAAGAATGATTGTCTCCAGTATAGATAAATTTCATATTTTTAATAATAAAAGAATTGTTTCATAATAAACAAGCATACAAGTGTAATAATATGTTTCTTCTTTTGTTATTGTTGTAGCATTTGACTCTGAAGTAGTAAATAAGATCCTTGTTCTAGTATCAAAAGCTACTATAAAAAAACATGTGGTACAGGAGGATTTCACAGTCAAATTTGTGCTGCGTTTTCTTTCAACTTTACAGCTTTTATTTATCACTGTCATGTCCTTGCACCTTCTTATTCCATATGAAAATTACTATGAAGTTGACACGTGAAACTTATTTTAATGGTCTACTAGTAGTATGCTTTTTGTATGCTTGTGAATTTTTTATTATTGACTTGGACTTTCTAACTTCAACCTAGCATTGTTTTCTACATCACGCTCATCCTCCTCAATTCACTAACGCTACGTGAAACTTATTTTATGGTCTACTAGTAGTATGCTTTTTGTATGCTTGTGAATTTTTTATTATTGACTTGGACTTTCCAAGTTCAACCTAGAATTGTTTTCTACATCACGCTCATCCTCCTCAATTCACTAACGCTAATTTTTAGCTTGAAGATCCTCTATGTTTATTGGTGTCCTTAATGGTGTCTGAACCAATCAAAATGTTTTATTTAAAGAAAAAATTATAAAAATATAAAGTAATATTTTTATATTATTTGGTGATACTCCGTTGGACATGGACATAAAGACAAGGTCCTCTTGGGACAGATGATCATATTCCTAATTTTTATAGCTTTGCAGTTTGTTGGTTATGTAGTGTACAAAGGAAATGTGTTATGTATGTGTTATGTAGAAATAATAACTTCAATTATCAACAAAACACATAATTTATAAAACATAAAAAAGAAAAGTGATGCAAAATAAATAAATTCCTACATGAATGACACAATGAGTAACATAAGTGCTCTAATGTAACATAGTATGTGAAATATTCATAACAGTCAGATTGACTCTTTATTGCCTAATGAATAGAAACATAATATCTTCTGAGTCATACTTATCAACACTCCTCCTTAACTCTGAAGCTTTAAACTTCAAGTTTTGTCATATACTTATTCTCAGAGTCGTCATGATTGAACTTGGCTATGTAAATTCATTTGACCTATACCCTTATTGTGTTTAAGCATTTCTACCAACTCACATGTCTCGTTTTTTCAATTACCATGAGCTCCTCCTTCATTGCATTTACTAATTTCTGGTGAGACGTTACAACTTCTTCATATCCTATAACATGTACCCTTCCATGTCCTTTTTGTGGAATAAAAAACCTTTTATGTTTCCCATATTGATAGACAATGCATGTAGGAGACTTTATTTTTATGTCTTCTTTGTGTACTACAACTTCCTTATCTTTCATCAAATCCAAGACAAAGCTTTTGCCTTTCATTTGAATGTTGAACATCTCTCTACCTTCTAAATCTTTAGTCATGCAATTTTTGTCTTCAAACAAAACCTTATAGTCTTTCTCCACCAACTGAGGAACACTTAACAAATTTTGATTAATTTCAGAACATATAAGACATCATTAATTAATTACAAACCTGTGTAACTTTTAATTGTAATTATTCAATTGTATTGTGAATAGAGATGACAAAACAGGCATTTCCCGCGGGCACGCCCATATAACTCATTTTTTTGCGGGCAGGGCATACAAATTTTGTCCATTTGCGGGTTTTGCCCAACCCGTTTTGCCCGCCAAGTTCGCGGGCATTTCCGTTGGGTATGCGGGCATCCCGCATGCGGCCCAGAAACATAATTTAAGGAAAAGCAAGAAAATTTTAAATAAATTATGATGTAATGTGATTTTTAATCCCTACAAAAATTGTAATTTAATGTGATTTGTTAAACTTCATATAAAATATCAAAAAAATTGTTAATTTTTTATCTTCAACTACTTTATTTAATTTAATTTAATTTGTTATATGGATTTTTTATTTTTTTAATTATTCAACAATACGCGCGAGCCGCCCACAAGCCTGTTAGCCCGCTTAAATTTTTGCGGGCATTTGCGGGCGCAGGCTAAACGGGCCGGACAACCCATTTTGCGATCTCTAGTTGTGAACAAGCGAGGAATCAAATAGTAAAAAGTATAGATAAAAGAGAATAACATAAGACATTTTCCCCGAGAACGTTGAGAGGCTACCACTATGTATTATTAGAGAATAAATATTTTTGTTTGACTATTCTTCTCATTCTTACATTAGGTTTACATAACTTAAATATATAGTCCTCTACCTCAACCTCTTTACATAAGCCCAAGCCTATAACGTGTATTGCTGTTATATAGAGATATAAGTCATTGCACAACAATCTCCACCTTGGCGAATATCATCAATCTCCATCTTCCGCCATTGGGTTGGGGGCACTCCATAGTCTAGCATCAGTGAATCTTCAGTAAGCTCAGGCAATGCCTGAACTTGTCCATGGTAACCGACTTGGTTAACATATCAATTGCATTTTCTGAAGTGTGAACCTTCTTCTATAGTATCTTCCCACAAGCTACCAACTCCTGATCTTGTGAAATCTCACATCAATATGTTTGATCCTAGCATGATACACCTAGTTCTTTGCCAAGAAGATAACACTCCGACTGTCACAATGCAATGGAACTCCACCTTGCTCTGATACCAATTGTTATGAACAAGCGAGCAATCAAATAGTAAAGATAGTAGAGAAAAGAGAATAACACAAGAGATTTGGTAACGAGGTTCAACCAATTGTGCCTACGTCTCTGGGAGCGTTGAGAGGCTACCACTATATATTATTAGAGAATAAAGATTTTTGGTTGACTATTCTTCTCCCTCTTATATTAAGTTTACATAACATAAATATATAGCCCTCTACCCCAACCCATTTACATTAGTCCAAACCCATAACTTGTATTGTTATTATCTATAGATACGAGTCATTGCACAATAATTTGTCTTTTGTTGTAATATATGCCTCATTTCCAATTCTAACTTTGGAAATAGCAGTTTTGTCAAACTCTTTGAAGAGATCTCGATCATAAGTCATGTGGTTTGTATAACCACTATCAATGAGCCAACTTTTTCTGGAACCGTTGAGGTCAAAACATGATACTGTGAACAATTGTTATTCTTGTGGTTGATCATCAACAACCTTAGCTTATCCTTATTGTTGTTGTTGAGACTTGCATATTTTTTCAATATGCCATAACTTGACACACTAATAACATCTTGCATCATACCTCCACCAACATCTGTTTTGTGGATGATTAGTTTTTTTGAAGTACGAATAAGGTTGAAAGACTTAATTGTTGCTACTTTGATTATTGTATTTATTGTTTGTGGAATCTGCAGTTTTGTAGTTGTTAGTTTGTCTTGTTTTTTTGTCATTCCAACGATTGTTGTTTTGTAATTTGGTTTGGAAAGCACTCTCCATTGATCCTTCTTGTCTCATAAGCCTCCTTTGTTCTTATGTCTATAATGCATTCAACACTTGTGCCAAGATGATGCTTGACATATCCTTAGACATTTCCAGAGATGAAATTACATCTTCATATTTTTCACGAAATGTAACTAGAATCTTTTGAACTATTCTAGAATCAGAAAATTCAGTACCCAGAAGTCTTACATTGTTGACATTAGCTAGAAATTTATTAGAGTAGTCATTGACTGTTCCTGAATCTCCCATCATTTGCATCTCGAATTCTCAGATCAAATTCTTCACTTGCACCCCCCTTTGACCCTTTCATATCCCTCATATTCTTGCTTCAAAAAATTCCAGATTTCATTGGATTTCTTCAGTGTCACTTTTCTGTTAAAAATGGTGGTTGACACAGCTGCATATAGACATGCTCTTGCTTTGGATTTTCTTTGCTTCATCTTCTTCTCATTTTTAATTTGTGCAACAGTTGGATTGTGTGTGAGAGTTGGAATAACATAATCTTTTTCAATGGTTTCCCACAAATCATTAGCATCCATGAAAGCTTCTATTCTAACAGTTCATATATGATAATTCTTTTTAGTAAACACTAGAGATGAAAATGCAGCAGACACCACTTCTGAACTCATTTTGACAATGTTAGGCAATAGAGAAAGTGTTTGGTTGTATTTGGTTTTGGTTTGTGTTTTTGTTTGTTATCACAGATCCCTCAAGATATAGCTCTAGATAATAATTTATTGGTTATGTAGCAAACAAAAGTGCATAGAGGAAATGTGTTATATAGAAGACATAACATTATTCATCAATAAGACACATAATTTATACAACATAAAAAAATCAATGCAGAAAAATAAATTCCTAATGACATGATGAATCACATAAGTGCTCTAACATAGTAGGTGAAATATTTCTAACAATCACACTGACTCTTTATTGCCCGATGAATAGAAACATAATAGCTTATGAGTCATACTAATCAACAACATTTTGAAGGGAAAAAAATAAAAAACCATAAAATACACTTCTAATTTTTTTTCTGTTTTAATATTCAACTCCAAAAGGGACTCCATATATTTTTCATTTGAAAAACAAGAGTAGGTTGTACTAGAGGGGCTGCAGGAAAACGGCCCATGTATAGATTTTAATGTATTTTTGCCCAATAAAATAATAATAATAAATGACCTCATTAGAGAATAATCAGTTAATTTAATCGAAGTCATGAAGTAACCAAATGGGGGTCCTTATCAAGTTCTTTTGTTTTACATGACCTTATCAAGTTCCTTTTATGTTTGTTTGTTAGGATGTCTCTGTCAGAAATATTGAATAAACTTTACAGCAAAGCAAAGTATTAAGGTAGTAACATCTGATCAAATTTAATATTATATTACAACGAATTAAATTATTTTTATATTTAATATTTTTGTGGTACATAAAAAACCAAAAAAAGTAATAATATAAAAAACTAAAAAACACTCAATTGAGAAAATCAAAGGACAATTTAAACTTGTTGTAATTTAATTATGAAAATAAGATTCAAGTATTATACATTTATACTACTGGTATTCAATAAAGCTGGTTTTGCAAAGATAATGTTCTTTTTTAACGTTAGATCATGTTCATTAAAATTTTAAACCATACACACTAGTTGATAGTATAAGTTTAATAAACTAATAAAAACTCCATAGTATAGTGAATACAATAATATTTGAGAAAAAGATTTATGCACCCTATTCCACCCCGGATATATCCGTCTGTTCTCAATCCGTCCTGAGTATCTAGTTCAACATTCACCAGCTTATACTTGCCCACCTCAAATGGGCCAACTTGTGGGAGGTACTATAAATGCTTCTGACATAACATGAATGCCTCTGACCCATCATTTAATGCACTTATGACTCCGTCATCAATGCGCCACTGACTCGTCTTTAATACCAACTGATAATCCACCTGTCACACCGCCTGCACATTCCGCCAGCCCTGACAACTTGACAAGAGCAGATCTGCAGGACAAACAAGGACGGTCCAGAGTACCTCTGTTGTGCCCATTAGATGTTGGCCAATCACCAGATGCCACGTCAACAATTCCCAAGCTCTATAAATAGAAGAGACCACACAGAGAGTATAATTAATTTTCATCCCTCATTTATTGCTATACTTATTACTACTTGCTCTAATTTCTTTCTTATTTACTCTTCTTCTCTCTCTAAAATACTCTACTCACTTGATCATTGAAGAACCTTTTCAGGTACCTCCCCTAGCGGGTCCAGATGATACTTCGACCAAGATTCCCAACCTCTTCCATTCTACTGGGCATCTTTCACTGACCATTCCTCCATTCGTTACTCACCATTCCCTCCTAAAACAAAATAACATTGGTGCCGTTTGTGGCTTACCTACAACATGGTGACCACCTCTAACCAAACTCAACCACCTAGCCAAGCAGAACCGCTCAACCCAAACATTCTCCCAAACCACGACACTCCTTCTATTGACCCTCCAGCACTAATACAACCATCTCAACAAGCCAGCCAAAGTCATCCCACCAACCCCACCCTAGAAGCACCTACTACCCAACAACTCCTCCAAATGATCCAAACTCTAGGCTAAATCATCCAACAACAAGCCCAACTGTTAGCTGAGCTTCGCCAACACCAACCTGAACCTAGTAATAGACCGTCGCGACCAGTTATTGATGAGCACTCTGCAGAATCCGCCGAAGCTTCCATGCTCATAGCTTCCCCAAACACAAAACCACTCAGATAACCCATCCCTCCGACTATAGCTCCTCACGAGCAAGACACCCTTTCACTGAAGCAATCATGTCTTCACCACTTCCCAAACGTCTAACCCGCACCAACAACATCGACTAGTATGATGGGACCATAGACCCATAAGATCATTTAGATGTCTTTGAGGCCTCTATGCTTTTCCACGGGGCGACTGACCCGATCATGTGCCGAGCCTTTCCTCTCACTCTGAAACGTGCGGTCTTGTAGTGTTTTACACGACTGGAACCAAATAGTATTGATCAGTGGACCACTCTCGCCAACGGATTCAACATCCGGTTCACAACAAGCACAAAACAACCTCGTTCTTCATACACCATGTCTGGTATATGGTAGGAAACACATGAACCTCTCCGGGCTTATCTAGATAGGTTCAACATGGAGGTCATGAAAGTACGCACCCTGAGCCTAGAGGTGCTAGTACATATCTTGGTAATAGGCATGTAGGGCGACCTCTTCAAGCAGGAGTTGGCTAAGTACTCAGACCTCACCATGGAAGAGCTCTGATCCAAAGTTCAGAAGTTCATTAATCTAGAGGAAACCCGTCCTAGCCTCCCATCATCTGAGCATAGAGAATACCAACTCCCTTCACGGGAAGCCAAATGACCAAAAAACACGACCACCCTCGAGATGACCCACCCCGATAACCCAAAAACCCAAATACACTTCCTACACCCCCTCAACGGCAGTCGCATTAGGATCCTACAAGAGGTTATGTCCACTCATCTGGTCCAACTCCCCAAACCCAACCCGAGCAGAAAAATGGGGACCTAAGATCACTCCAAATACTGTGATTTCCACACCTTCTTTGGACACATCACAGAAGAGTGTACCCAGCTGTGGGACACCATTGAAGACCTGATTCAGGCTAGCCACCTCCAATAAATTATTGCTCGGGCCCGACAAGGGTGATCACCACCTCCATGTTGATCCAATCCCTTTTGGAGACGTTCCCCCCAAAGGCTCAGCATGAACATGCTCCAAACAGGGACCAAGGAGACTGATACTACCCCAACAATCGACGACAACGGAGTCCATTGGACATCAACACAATCTCAGGCGGATTCGCCGCTGGCGGTACATCTAGGGTAGCCTAGAAAATGTATGTTTGGGAGGTCATGCAATCAACAGTCTGAAACCCTCGCCCATATCATGAGCATCGGGCGACACCCCGATCTCATTTGACGACTGTGATTATGAAGGTGTCGTTCGCGTTCATGACGATCCCCTCGTTATCACTGCCAAAATGAATAATAAGAAGGTTGTGAGATTGTTTATCGACTAGGGTAACTCAGAAGATGTCATGTTTCAAGACTTGTTGACCAAAATGGAGCTCAAGGACAGAGACCTATTGTCTTATGACAGACAACTGGTCGGTTTCACTAGGCAATGGATTACTCCTCGGGGCTATGTTGACATATGGCTTACTATCGGAGAACAACCCCTAACTTGGACAATACAAGCAAAATTTCTGGTCATTGATCGCGTCTCTGCCTACAACGCCATCCTCGGCTGACCAACATTGAATCATCTCGAAGTAGTGGTCTCCACCCCACATCTATGCATGAAATTTCTCTCATCTGAATTCCGGGTGTATACTATCAAGGGAGACCAACAGAGCACAATGAGTTGTTACCAGATGAGCCTATGCCCGAACCACACTTCAGTATATACGCCACTCCCAAAGAAAAGTCAATGAGGCATACACCTGGTAGAACTAGACGCTAGAACAAACAAATGAGAGTTCTGCTCTCAGCCCGAGGGGGAAAAAACCTGCCCCAGTGCCCCCAATTTGGCCCCTCAAAATAAAATCTGGTATATATTGGCAACACCATCGATGAAGCTTAAAGGTCCGGGTTAATTAAATGCTTGAAAACCAACAAAGGCCTCTTTTCCTGGTCCGATGCGGACATGCCTAGAATTGACCCTTCAGTCACTTGCCACCAACTCACAACAAACCTAGGGACAAGACCAGTGGCCTAGAAGAAAAGGAAGATGGGTTCCGAGAGGATAGCCGAGGTTACTTGGAAAATTTACGAATTTCTAGAGGTTGGGTTCATCTGGGAAATCGCATACACCACCTAGTTTTCAAACGTAGTGCTGGTCAAAAAACCATCCGGGAAATGGCGGATGTTTGTGGATTATAGAGATCTGAACAAGGTATGTCCGAAAAATCTGTATCCTCTTTCGAATATTGATCGTCTTATAGACAACTCCTCCGGGTATCAATTTTTATCATTCATGGATGCTTATTCTGGAGACAATCAGATACCTATGTATCCCCTAGATCAAGACAAAACCGCCTTCATTACACCTAAAGCGACCTATTGTTACACGATCATGCTTTTTGGCCTGAAAAACGCAGGGGCCACGTATTAGAGAATGATGAATACTGTTTTTGGAGATCAGATTGGGAAGAAATGGAGGTGTACATAGAGGACATGATCGCCAAGAGCCTGCCAGTTGAAGACCATGTAACCATCCTGAGTGCCATCTTTAGCTGGTTACACAAATTCAATATGCACCTCAACCCGTAGAAGTGTACATTCGGGGTTGAAGCCAACAAGTTCTTAGGGTTTCTATTAACAAGTCGGGGTATTGAGGCCAATCGAACAAAATGTTAGGCAGTTATAGACATGCGCAACCCAAATTCAGTCAAAGAGGTCCATCAATTGAATGGATGATTGGCGGCACTATCTAGATTCCTCTCTGCATCTGCTAAGCATTCCATCCTGCTCTTTCAGCTCCTCAAGAAGAGCAACACTTTTACTTGGTCTGATGCTTGTGAAGAAGCTTTCCAAACCTTCAAACAATACTTGGCTACTCCCCCTGTGCTTTATAGACCTGAACCTACTGAGACAATGTATGTTTACTTAGCAGTAATATATGAGACCGTGACAACCGCTCTAGTTAGAGAAAGTGAAGAAGGTCAACACCCAGTGTACTTCACCAGCAAGGCCTTGTAGGGCCCGGAGCTCTAGTACCATAAATTGGAAAAAGTCGCCTATGCCCTCTTGGTGGCAACAAGAAGGCTATGACAATATTTTCAATCCCACCGCGTGGTGGTCAGAACCAATTAGCCAATCCGCCAAAATTTGCACAAACCAGAGCTAGTCGGTCGAATGATCTCCTGGTCTATTGAGCTCTCACAGTTTGATATACGGTATGAACCCAAAATGGATATCAAGAGCCAAGTCCTGTCCGACTTCGTTGCCGAGCTCACCATGCAACCCAGTAACTCTAAGCAAACATTAAAAATCTATGTCGACGGTTCATCCAATCCCCAGGGCTGTGGAGCAGGTATCCTATTGGATAATGGCCAGGGGGTGATCATTGAACACTCACTAACCTTCACTTTTCCTACGTCAAACAACTAAGTCGAGTAAGAAGCATGTATTGATGGTTTACAATTGACCAGAGAAATTGGGGCAAAAAAGGTTTCGATATGTAGTGATTCACAGCTCGCCGTCTCACAGATCACATGCGCTTACCAAATGAAAGATGTGTTGCTAGGAAAATATATAGCCAAGGTTAAGGAACTGATGGCCAATTTTGAAGCAGCCTCCATCCAACATGTCCGAAGGGAACATAATGTCCGGGCATATATATTATCCAAATTGGCTAGTACAAAGAGTTCGTGCAATAACAGATTGGTGGTTCAGGGAACCATCTTACGACCCAGTATCATGGCGGTCGAGCAGATACACATCCCATATGACTGGACCAGCCCCATCATCAGGTATTTACTCAATGGAGACCTGCCGGTTGACCAAAATGAAAGGCAAAGGTTGCTTTTAGTCGCCAATAAAGCACCCCTCAGAGGCGTGGGCCAATCACCCTCTGATGGTAGTTCAATCTACAAACCCAAGAAAGGACCAAGTTCTCTTGGTCGCCAATAATGCACCCTTTAGAGGCGTGGGCCAGTCCCCCTCTGATGGCGGTTCAATCTACAAACCCAATCAAGGACGAAGTCCTCTTGGTCGCCAATAACGCACCCCTCAGAGCGTGGGCCAGTCCCCCTCTAATGGCGGTTCAATCTACAAACCCAAGCAAAGACCAAGTCCTCTTGGTCACCAATAACGCACCTACCACGACGCCTACACATTCCGCCTGCCCTGACAACTCGACAGTAGCAGATCTGCAGGACATGCAAGGACGACCCAAAGTACCTCTTTTGTG
Source organism: Lupinus angustifolius (assembly GCF_001865875.1). Classification (NCBI taxonomy): domain Eukaryota; kingdom Viridiplantae; phylum Streptophyta; class Magnoliopsida; order Fabales; family Fabaceae; genus Lupinus; species Lupinus angustifolius. The sequence goes on along the minus strand of NC_032023.1, from coordinate 5,344,807 downwards.
CCCATTAGATGCTGGCCAATCGCTAGATGCCACCTCAGCAATTCCCAAGCTCTATAAATAGAAGATACCACACAGAGAGTATAATTAATTTTCATTCTCTCATTTATTGCTATACTTATTAATACTTGCTCAAACTTCGCTCTTATTTACTCTCCTTCTCTTTCGAAAATACTCTACGAACTTGATCGTCGAAGAACCTTTTCAGGTACCTCCCCGGCGAGTCCAAACGATACTCCGACCAAGATTCTCAACCTCTTCCATTCTATAGGGCATTCATCACCGACCATTCCTCCATTCGTTATTGACCATTCCCTCCTAATACAAAAGAATACGCCCATAGTGTATGAGTTTTATACACTACCACTGTATCATCCGCTGTTGATATTTAATCATTGTTGACTTTTCAGAAAAAGTAATTCACGTGAATGATGAATGATATGATATATGTGTATAAATCTTTACACTCTAATATTTTTACATCAGCTTTGGGGGCAATGGTGTTGCTTTGATTTTTTTATTTAATTTTAAGACATGTCTATACAAATAAAAATAATGTGTAATATGACGATTAAAATTTGGTTTAAAAATAAAAAGTGTACAATTGGAAGCATATCATAATTTAAGTAAAATAAATTGTCGCTTTCTTTATAAAAAATGATCCATTAGTAGAATTGAAATGTAGAATTACCTGTAAGGCTCTAACTCTACCCTCAAAATTGATCAATATCTAAAGCTCCACTCGGAACACTTGGATAAAAAAATAAAACATGTGATTGTAACCGCACGCTGACATATTACGTTGATAAACTTAATTAAATTTTATGTCACTGTAAATAGTGATAGGATTCTTTCGTCTTAGGTGTATGTAAGTTTTCATAAGTTTTGGGTTTTTGCAATTCGAAACACAACCATTGTATGAGTACATAACTTATAATTATTCACATTAGCAACGCTGCATTCATAAAGGTGCTTGCTTAAATATGACACCACTTGGATATTTAAAAAGAAGGTAATATGTATGCACTAATATCGTAAAAAATTATACATAGTCAGTGTATCAACCACCATTCATTTGGATTACTTTTTGAAGAAGTCAATGATTGAAAATGAATAATAGATGATATACTGACAATGTAAAAAACTCTTACCTTATTAGTATATATATATTTTTCTCATTTAAAAAAGGCTTATTTCAGTTTTATATATAATGTTTAAATTATTTAAAAATTATATACCATTAAATCCGGTAGTTGAAGCAAAGGTGAAATCAGCGTTGATGACTTGGTCCTGGTCAAAGTGGAAGAAGAGTGAAGTTATAGCATTGTGAGCTTTTTTTGGAATGAGAATTCACGTTGCATAGACAAGTTTTTTTTTGGTATGGCCCCTCTAGGATATTGATTTCTTAATCAGAGGTACATGTCTAGTGAGGTAATGTAAGTAAGTCTTTCTTTGGTTAAGGCCATGTGTTGTGGTAAGTAGGCATGTCTAACCTTCTCTTTTTTTGCACTTTGGTTTGGGGTCTTTTGTGGTTTATATTTTGATGAAGATTGAGTGTTTGGAGTTGAAATGACTTTGTTCACTTTTTCTAAAACCAAACGTAATACATTATTCAAAATATCAGATCCAACTTATGCCAACTTGGTTAACTTTGTATTAAAAGTCATTATGTAACCCCTTAGCCTTGTAGTGAAATCGCACTTCCTTTGTGTTTTACCAAGTCCTTGTTGTTTCCCCCTAATTTTATGCTTGCCATTTTTGTTTTAGTTTTTATGCCTTAGATTATAGGAATTGAAACATTTGACATATTTATTAGCCAAGAAAGCAAGTGACGAGGATCAAGCCAAAGAAGATGACATACCAAGCCAACATGACGAGCCATATTGAGTCACCAATGAGCCAGGATGCATGCCAGATTGAGTCAAGCCAAGCACATACTCTTGACCGAGGGAAACAAGCAGCTGACCCATGGAAACAAGCACCTGATAGAGGAAACCACATACCAGGCCTACCAGCTGATAGAGACATTATGTGCCATGACTGAGCTGACATCGACCATTCTGACCGAGATATAATGTGCCATGGCCGAGACAACATGAGCCATCCTGACCGAGATAACATGAGCCATCTTAACCGAGACACCATGCACCATGACCGAGACCACATGGGCCACCCTGCCCAAGACAACAAGCAACATGATTGAGACATTGTCCAAGTATTTAACCGACGCAACACGAATCATGACTGAGGCACAACAACCCATGGCCAAGCCAACTTGGTATAGTCTGACCAAGGCACAACGACCTATGGCCAAGTCAACTTGACACAGTTCGTCCGAGGCACAACTACCCATGGCCAAGCCAACTTGACACAGTCTGACCGAGGCGATGTAGACAAAGATACAACAACAAGTTGCATAAGGCACAATCAACCTTTATAAATTCATTTACACCCTTAATATTCTATAATCAATTACAACCCTTAGATTAGATCAATATGAGTTAGTTACTATCTAAATTGAATCTTCATTCCATTTAATCATTCAATGTATTAAAAAATACACATTCGATAAAAGAACTTGAGGTATCACTCATTATCTCTTAGCTTTCTTCTTTGAGTATCATTTTTTCAAGTCAATTTGATCCATATGAGAATCTTGCCATCTCCTTAGTATCTTCATTGCTGAATGGATAAAATTATCATCAATGGATGAGGTCAATCAGGATGAGCCTTATTTAGAAACAAAAACTGGGATTTATGGATGGATCCATTAGAAAACCTGCTAAGAGTGATGTTTTTTATGCTCTGTGGGAAAGAGCAAATAATAATGTGATATTTGAAAGTGCAAATGTCAAAGTGTTGCACTATTAAACTGCCTATGTTTTGATGAAGACAATGATTCATTGAAAGCTTGAAGATGATTTAACAAATCAACATGCCATTGACTCAAGAATCTCATATCTAGACTTAGTCTTACAAGAGTCATTTTTTGAACTTAGATATGTGTCTTAGATATTGAGTCTAGGTTAGGTAAACCTAAGTACGATTCTCACAAGTCTTAAAAATAATCAATTCATTTACATGAGTCATGCCATCTAGATTATTATATGTTTACGCATTAATCATACATGTTATTTGTGCATCATACGCATAATATATTGGTAAAACATGTATAGGTGATAGGCATAACATATAGGTAGTTTACCATTATATCATTTAACTGAAAAATATATCAGTTAATCGATTAAGTAATGAGTTAATCGATTAACGTGAAATCAGTTTTAATAGATAATTGAAAAACTGAAATCATTTATTCTCAACCGTTCTCAACAACCCGTTAATCGATTAAAAGGGCACTTAATCGATTAACTGGGTCTCAGAAAGCTTTTCTATATAAACTGTGTTTTTAGGTCTTGCACCATACATCATATCATTCATTTTAGAATTTCTAAGTTGCATATTTTTCGTGCTCATTTGTGTCATTTTAGGCAGAGAGAAATGCATAGTGAGATAGTGAGAGATAGTATCATGTTTAGGGTTTAATTGTGATTAATTGCATATGATTAATGTGTTAACATTTGCTATATTCTTTTACATGATTCTTGCATTTCTTCAGAAGAATTCTACGATAGAAATTCTATGTTTTTGCACATAAATTAACTCATACATATTCATGCTTACTTATGAGTCTTGTATAGGTTTTTAGCTGAGATTTAATTGTGATATTTTGAGCTACATTGTGCTTGATAATACTCTATTTTTTGTACTGTTTTTAGTGTTGTAATACGGGAAATCGTCTCTTGGTGTCGTACCACCAAAGAGACGCAGTGAGTCTTCACCAAGACTTAGAGGTCTTGAGGTTAGAACGTTTCTTGGCTGAGGCTAGATCGTAAGAAAGGTTTTATTAGGCGATTAGGTGAGTCAAACCGAGAAATTAGGTTCTTGGATTCAAGAAGGGAGCATCTAAGTTTGTGTATTGGAAGTGTGCATGTAAAAATACATCCATTTCAATATTAGTGAAGAAAATCTCCCGAGATCAGAAGAGGAGACCTAAATGTAGTTTGCAAGTGGATTCGCAAACGAACCAGGATCAAATTCGTTGTTGCAAGCTCTTTCTGAAAGTACGCATGTCAAGAGGAGTACTTTGGAAAGCTTGCCCACTATGTGTTTTGATGAGGACAACTTGTGTTTCATAAGAGCTTGAAGATCATCAACAAATCAACGTGCTTAAGCCTCAAGATTGGTATTAGACTTAGACTAGTAATTAGTTTAGGTTGAGTCTAAGACTCTAAGGCTTAGGTAAACTCAATACATGTCTCATATGCATAATACATTAAATCATTTTATTTTGAGATATGACATTCATAATATGTTCATGCATAATATATATACATGTTATCTGTGCATCTTAGGCATAAACTTAGTGTTGAACATGTATAAGTTAAGTGCATAACGTATTTGAGTATTGCAATTTAAAAATACACTTAGAAATATGCAATTAATCGATTAAGGTAAATTTTAATCGATTAACATAAGTTTTTGAAAAGCAGTTGGAACAGAAAACTTGGAAAACCGAATCAGTTACAATTTTGTATCTCGTTAATCGATTAACCAAGGATTTAATCGATTAACTAGGTTGTAGAATGGTTTCTTTATAAGCTGCGTT
>NC_032023.1:5339741-5340044 GCF_001865875.1 Lupinus angustifolius | reverse complement strand
TCTTGATAGAAATAATAGGTTCTTGGCTGGGGCTACACCGCAAGAAAGGTTTTCTTGGGCGGTAGGAAGGGAGTCAAACCAAGGGATAAGGTTCTTTAGTTTTCAAGAAAGTGTTTATGTGTTGTAATTTAAAGAATTGTTTGTAAAACGTTATTCGATTATAGTGAAGAAAGATCAGCCGGGAGGCCTGAATGTAGTTTGCAAGTGGACCCGCAAACGAACCAGGATAAAAACCTTGTTGCACGCTTTTCTTTCCCTACTCTCTTTATTGCTTTAATCGATTACTTTGTATAGTTGTATTAA
>NC_032023.1:5339288-5339641 GCF_001865875.1 Lupinus angustifolius | reverse complement strand
TGCAAATCTTTATAGAAGCCATTGACTCGGATATTTGGGAATCCGTAGTCAACGGCCCTTTCGTTCCATAGCACCTAGTGGACGATGAACCTAAAGACAAGCCTAAAAGTCTATGGACGGATGATGAGCGCAAGAGGGTCCAGAATAACCTACGCGCCAAAAATATCATCACATCGACCCTATCTTACGATGAATTCTTTAGGGTCTCGCAGTGCCAAAATGCAAAAGAAATGTGGGACACTTTACAAGTGACTCACGAAGGCACTAGCGAAGTCAAGCGCGCTAGATTAAATGCGCTGACCCACGAGTATGAGCTATTTCGCATGTTACCTAGCGAATCAATCAGTGATATG
>NC_032023.1:5338546-5339188 GCF_001865875.1 Lupinus angustifolius | reverse complement strand
AAGCTCAGAATGCCTTCATTCGCTCTACAGCTGAAGCTCAGAATGCACTGTTTTGTTCTGAATTTCAGAAGTTGTCTATGCTGATCAGGGGTGACCAGAATGTTGCTATTCCTGATGATGATATTGATCTTCCTCCACCTCAACCGTAGCTTAGAAGACTTTAGACCTATGATATCCTACCCTTAGGTTTATTTCTTCTATTATTGCACTTTATGGATTCAGTTGTTGTTACTGTTTCGAGACTTATTTGTGCTTTTTCTGTTATGGTTTGAAATTTTATGGTTTGTTTGGTTGCTGGATTTTTTTCTCTATGCTATATTTTTTAATTTTGCGTATTTTGCTTTTAATTATGTCAAAATAGCTTATTTGGTTATTTGGATGGTTCTTGATCATATGAGATTTTCTGGTACATTGCCTATTCTGCTTATTGCTATTTGATATGGTAAATCTTGTATGCCGTTCACGTTTCCTATTAGTTATTTTATTGTATAAACAAGAGCATTTGTTCAAGCTACCGATTATAAGACAGATTAATAGTTAAATCCCAAATTAATTCATTAACTTTGTTTTATGTTTAACTACATATCTCTGTCTACTTTTGACCTGTGTTATCTTTTTGATAATGTCAAAAGGGGGAGAAAG
>NC_032023.1:5338098-5338446 GCF_001865875.1 Lupinus angustifolius | reverse complement strand
TTTTAATCGATTAACATAAGTTTTTGAAAAGCAGTTGGAACAGAAAACTTGGAAAACTGAATCAGTTACAATTTTGTATCTCGTTAATCGATTAACCAAGGATTTAATCGATTAACTGGGCTGCAGAATGGTTTCTTTATAAGCTGCGTTATCAGAACTCAAGCCATAACTTGCATGTTAGATTTTAAGAGAGTGAGAGCATATTTTCGTGTTAATTACTGAATCTATATGAAATTGCATTTGTGAGATTAGAAAAGAGAGAATTCTATGCTTTACGATTGAGAGGCATTACATGCTTAATTTCTCATCATTTCATCTCATATGTTCATGCATTTCTTGATGTTTTTG
>NC_032023.1:5337735-5337998 GCF_001865875.1 Lupinus angustifolius | reverse complement strand
TGAATAGGTGTAGTGGTCAGAGTATCCGCTTTTCGAAAACAACAATTAATGCTGAAATAACCCCAGATTAATCGATTAACATAATAGAAATAACCGATTAACGTAATCACTTTAATCGATTAAAACAACTCATATTACACAAACAGATTCAGTTTCTTGCACGACAATCAACCGAGATTGAAATGAATATACAGAGTAATCGACTAAAGCAATAAAGAGAGAGAGAGAAAGAAAAATCCTGCAACACGATTTTTATCCTGGTT
>NC_032023.1:5336562-5337635 GCF_001865875.1 Lupinus angustifolius | reverse complement strand
GATGCGCTAATATTTCGGAAGCAGTTATTACGATCAACCTGCACAATCAAACAACAACAAAACAACCTTTCTCCCCCTTTTGACATTATCAAAAAGATAGCCCAGGTCAAAAGTAGGCAGAGATATATAGTTAAACATAAAACAAAGTTAAAGAATTAATTTTGGGATTAAACTATTAACCTGTTTAATTTTCGGTGGCTTGAAGAAATGCGCTTGTTTAGACAATAGAATAACTAAGAGGTAAAGAGAACGACATACAAGATTTACCATATCAATTAACATGATAAGCAATGTAGTGCAATAACTAGCTTAATTTATGCACCATAAACATCTCATATGATCAAGAACCTTCAAGTAACCAAATAAGCTATTTTGACATAATTAAACGCAAAATTAAAAACATAGCATAAAGAGTAAAGATATCCAGCAACCATACAAACCATAAAATGTCAAACAGAGACAGAAAAAGCACAAATAAGTCTCGAAATAGTAATAACAACTGAGTCCATAAAGTGCAATAAAGAAGAAATAAACCTAAGGGTAAGATATCCTAGGTCTAAAGTCTTCTAACCTATGGTTGAGGTGGAGGAAGATCAATCTCATCATCAGGAATAGCAACATTTTGGTCACCCCTGATCAGTATAGGCAACTTCTGAAATTCAGAACAAAACAGTGCATTCTGAGCTTCAGCAGTAGATCGAATAAAGGCATTCCGAGCTTCGGCTATTGATTGAATCAGATTTCTCACCGACTGATATTGGTGGTCTGAATAGGCAGTTTGATGCTCTTCATACTGTTCCATACCTGCAAAGTATGAGTCCTTCAACCCTTGAAAATGAAGATCCATTCGGTTGTTGAGCCTTTGCTCCATAGCTTCCATCTGAGCCATACCGAAAACAGAATCCTGTGATGCTGTCCTAGAGGGCTCCCCCTGATTTGTAGCATTCTGATCACCCATGCCACCCTGATCATCATCACTAGACAGCTCCAAATCAATAGTAGTGTAGTCCTCCTGGTATTGCCAAGTAGTACCATACTTGTATATACCCATTTTATGAATTAGACTCTCACCA
>NC_032023.1:5335935-5336462 GCF_001865875.1 Lupinus angustifolius | reverse complement strand
GACAGAGACACACTGTTCATAATCTTCAATATTTCCTCAGGCCAGTTAATCATTACATTATTCTTAAAAGCGTACATGAAACGCAAATCATTCACAGTAGGTTGCGCATGGTTTGTGTTCCCATGCACCAGAATATAAGCAATGATATAATGCAACAGCCTGTTCTCAACAGATAACGACCCAGCCTTGGTCAGTTGACCCTGAGTATACAGATGAGGTCCTCTAAGGAATGACTTATAAACCTCAGTAGGATCAAAGTTATCCTTAACCCATGAACAATCTCCTATTCCATAACCCGAAGATGATAATCCGCCGACATTCATAAACAGTTCATCACTAATCTCAAATAGTTTACCAGAAATCATAGACCAATATTTACCATCCTTATATCTGAAATTTGCATAAAATTCCCTAATTAGAAGCAGGGTAAACTTGTCCCTTTAATTCCAGAAATTTAACGGCTCCCTGAGCCTCCATATCATACGGAAAACTGAAATTTTGTTCCGCCATCCAGGTTAAGTCGACAT
>NC_032023.1:5335616-5335835 GCF_001865875.1 Lupinus angustifolius | reverse complement strand
AGTTTTGAACCTTTTTGCGCGACCTTGCTCCATTTTAGTTGTAGAACCCGAATTGATGTTGGACTGAGCAGAGAAGGATTAGGCAAACCTAACCTAGGGTTTGATTTGGGGAAAAATTGGGAATGTAGTGGAATATGGATGATAATGTGAGATTTCTAGATGGTTTGAGAGGGTTAGGGTTAGGTTTATCTAGCTTAGTGCACTTGGGTCAGTTGAGTT
>NC_032023.1:5335212-5335516 GCF_001865875.1 Lupinus angustifolius | reverse complement strand
AAACCGAGGTGCTGTCTGCACTTAAACTGCTGGTTTTAATCGATTAACGGGCATGGTTAATCGATTAAAATCATGTAAAAATTGATTTTCCAGAAAATGGTGCCCAGGTAATCGATTAACACTAAGTGTTTAAATGATTAAACACAGTAAAAAATGGGTTTTAGCTAGCAGAACGGTTTCAACTCTTTAGGACTTATGCATGCATTTTAACAGATTAATCGACACATTTGCAATCACGACAAGGAGTTATCATGATATATAATTTTGCACTTCAACAGATATCATTTAAAACAAGAGACAAATA
>NC_032023.1:5334623-5335112 GCF_001865875.1 Lupinus angustifolius | reverse complement strand
TCCTCCTGGTTGTAGCCTTTGGCCACCAAGCATGCCTTATTTCGAATGATTAAGCCTGATTTATCAAGTTTGTTTCTGAAGACCCAGCTGGTACCAATCACGGGATGATCTTTAGGTTTAGGGACCAAGTCCCAAACATTGTTACGTTCGAACTGGTTTAGCTCTTCTTGCATAGCTATACCCCAGTGTACATACTCAATGTCCTTATCAATGGTCTTAGGCTCAATTTGAGATACAAAAGCTACAAAATTACAAAAATTTGGTAAGGAACTACGGGTTACCACTCTCGTAGATATGTCACCTATTACTTTGTCGTTTGGGTGAGCTTTCTTGGTTTTCCACACAACATGCATATATGAATGCTCCTGAGATCTGGTCTGACATTCTTCATTCGTTGCTTTTTCATTATCCACGTCTTTTGAGTATGCTTCTTCTAAAGCACCTGCAACATCATCAGACACGACCTTTCTCTTCTCTTTTGGAGAAGAT
>NC_032023.1:5334232-5334523 GCF_001865875.1 Lupinus angustifolius | reverse complement strand
GAGGAGCAGAGAATTGATGTAAAATGCCATGCTTATCACAGAATTTGTCGAACTGAAAGTTCTCAAATTCTCCCCCGTGATCACTGCGTATATATACTATTTTCAGGTTAAGTTGGTTTTGGATTTGCTTGGCAAGATTTTTAAAAGATTTGAACGCATCGCTTTTTGTAGATGAAAATAATGTCCATGTAAATCATCAACAAATCCATATGGAGTAACTCCAAAGGCCTTGAAGTAGAGATCATATTTTTCTTTTTAAAAGAGTTTTTGGTTTGTTTACACTAAGTGAAG
>NC_032023.1:5333477-5334132 GCF_001865875.1 Lupinus angustifolius | reverse complement strand
ATGTCACAAATAATACAACAATCAGAGTCGAAAGATACACAGTTACCTTTGTCACAGAGTTGGCTTATGCTCAAGAGGTTATGTTCTAATCCTTCAACATAAAGAACATTTTCAATAAGAGTCTGACATGAGTTACCAACTGTTCCGGTGCCAAGGATCTTTCCCTTGTTGTTGTCTCCGTATGTGACGTATCCTTTAACTTTAAGTGAAAGATCTAGGAAGTTTGATCTGTCACTTGTCATATGTCTCGAACACCCACTGTCTAGGTACCATTTCTGCCCTTGTGTTCTAAGACATACCTCATGATTATCTTCGTGTGTGCTTGACTTCCCATCGTTGTCAGATCTAGCCATCAAACATAGCTTTGCTGACTCCTCCTCACTAGAGGTTCTTGATGTCGTTTCCTCCTCAGGTACATCGCATACGATGTAGGCTTTCTTAGACTTGAATTCCCTGGGAGTGCTCTTTTCTGAATCAACCTTTTTCAGATAAGTTGGACACTGAAATCGCATGTGTCCTACTTTTCTGCACTCGTGGCAAGTGAAGTAATCTTTGGTGTTCTTGCCTTTGTTTGTTGATTCCTTCGCTTCTTTCTTTTGAAACTTTTTGAATCCTCCTTTTCTCTTTATGAATTTACTGAATTTTCGAACAAGGA
>NC_032023.1:5332739-5333377 GCF_001865875.1 Lupinus angustifolius | reverse complement strand
CTCCTCTGGCAAAAGATTTATCTAGAGCAACTAAATGATTCACGATATGAGTAAATCGCTTTTGCATATCACTGATTGATTCGCTAGGTAACATGCGAAATAACTCATACTCGTGGGTCAGCACATTCAATCTAGCGCGCTTGACTTTGCTGGTGCCTTCGTGAGTCACTTGTAAAGTGTCCCACATTTCTTTTGCATTTTGGCACTGCGAGACCCTAAATAACTCATCATAGGATAGCGCCGATGTGATGATATTTTTGGCGCGTAGGTTCTGCTGGACCCTCTTGTGCTCATCATCGGTCCTTAGACTTTTAGGCTTGTCTTTAGATTCATCGTCCACTAGATGCTGTGGAACGAAAGGGCCGTTGACTACGGATTCCCAAATATCCGAGTCAATGGCTTCTATAAAAATTTGCATGCGGACTTTCCAGTAGGCATACCCTTCACCACTGAATATAGGTGGTCGGTTAATGGATGAACCATCACCACCAAACGGGTTTGTAGAACCCATTTTATTTCCCTTAGGATCACGAATACGCGGTTGAGCTAGCACTTCGTACTAGCTCTGATACCACTTGTTAGGTATCAGTGGCTAAAATACACCTAGAAGGGGGTTGAATAGGTGTAGCGGTTAGAGT
>NC_032023.1:5324171-5332639 GCF_001865875.1 Lupinus angustifolius | reverse complement strand
GTTGTAAAAGTGTTGTAATATTGGGAATCTCTAGGTGTCTTACCACCAACGAGATTGAATTGCGTCTTCATTAGCTTAGAAATCTTGATAGAAAGAATAGGTTCTTGGCTGGGGCTACACCGCAAAAAAGGTTTTCCTTGGCGGTAGGAAGGGAGTCAAACCAAGGGATAAGGTTCTTTAGTTTTCAAGAAAGTGTCTAAGTGTTGTAATTGAAAGAATTGTTTGTAAAACGTTATTTCGATTATAGTGAAGAAAAATCTCCCAGATCAGCTGGGAGGCCTGGATGTAGTTTGCAAGTGGACCCGCAAATGAACCAGGATAAAAACCTTGTTGCATGCTTTTCTTTCCCTATTCTCTTTATTGCTTTAATCGATTACTTTGTATAGTTGTATTAATTGTAATAATCTGTTTCTATACTGTACTGTTGTAACTCTGATATATCTGTTAGCTCTGTATATTTGCTTCGATCTCAGTTGCTTGTCGTACAAGAAATTGAATCTGTTTGTGATATCTGAGCTGTTTTAATCGATTAAATTGCTTGCGTTAATCGATTATTCTTTCTGTGTTAATCGATTAAACTGGGGTTTTTTTAGCATTGCATGTTGTTTGTGAAAAGCGGATACTTTGACCGCTACACCTATTCAACCCCCCTTCTAGGTGTATTTTAGCCACTGATACCTAACACGTTCTATCCTGAATCTCTTTAATTTCAAGTTGTAATAATTTCCTAATTGTAGCTGATAATTTTGGATACTGTAATATGACCATATTGAGTTTAATTCTGTTCAAGTATATTTTCTGTATCTGTATCTGATTATCGGTGAGTGGCTGAGCAATAAGCCACTTCGCAGCTTTCTTTTTTCTGTGAGTTAATCGATTAAGATAGAGTGTTAATTGGTTAACTAGGGATTTTTCTAGAATAGGGTTTCGGTGCAAAAAACGGTAATTGGTAACCGTGAAACCTATTCAACCCCCCTTCTAGGTGTGTTCTGTCTACTGATACCTAACAAGTGGCATCAGAGCTAGTACAACGTGCTAGCTCAACCGCTCACGCGTGATCCTTAAGGTAAATTAAATGGGTTCCACCAACCCTTTTGGTGGTGATGGTGCATCCATTAACCACCCTCCCGTATTCAGTGGCGAGGGATACGCCTACTGGAAAGTATGAATGAAGATATTCAGTGAAGCCATTGACTCGGACATTTGGGAATCTGTAGTCAATGGGCCCTTCGTCCCAATGCATTTAGTGGATGATGGATCGAAAGAAAAGCCTAAGAGTCTATGGACCGATGATGAACGTAAAACGGTTCAATACAACCTACGTGCTAAACAAATCATCACATTGGTCCTATCATATGATGAGTTCTTTCGGGTTTCGCAATGTCAAAGTGCCAAAGAAATGTGGGACTCTTTAAAAGTGACTCACGAAGGCACTAGCAAAGTCAAGCATGCCATGATGAATGCCCTGACACATAGTACGAGCTTTTTCGTATGTTGCTTAGTGAATCTATCGGCGACATGCAAAAGTGATTCACACACATAGTAAACCATTTAGTTGCTCTAGATAAATGTTTTACCAAAGGATAATTAACTATTAAAGTTTTGCATTATCTTGACAAGAGATGACAACCTTAAGTAACAACTATCATGGAATCCAAGGATCTTGACTCCATGCCTTTGACAACATTGTTTGGAAAGCTTCAAGAGCACGAGATGGAGCTTGATCGCTTGACGATGCATGAGGAATCAGATCGCAAAAAGAAAAGCATATCTCTTAAAGCAACAACATCTCAACCCATTGAAGAGAAAGAATATGATGATTCTGATTTAGACATTGACGATGAAACGTTGAGCCTTCTCGTATGAAAATTAAGGAAATTCCTAAAGAAAAGAGGCTTCAAACGGTTTCAGAAGAAAGAAGCGCGCGATTCAACTAGAAAAGGCAAAGGTAACAAAGAGCGCTTCACCTTTCATGAATGTGGTAAGCCAGGACACATGAGGTTTCAATGTCCTACTTACCTCAAGAAAGTTGATTCGGAAAAGAGTACTCCTCAGGACATCAAGTCAAAGAAATCCTACATAGTCTGGGATGTAACAGAGGAGGATATGATATCAAGCACCTCAGATGAAGAAGAGACCGCCAAGCTATGCTTAATGACCAGAAAAACTGAAGCTTGCGACTCAGATTCAAAGGAGGTAAAAATTAGGTATACTTTGACACCTCATCTTCTTCATCTGATGATTCACCCCCTTATGAGGACTTATATAATGCTTATGTCGAATTACATGAAGAATTAAAAAAATTAGCTATGATTAGTTCTGATAGAAAGCGCGTAATCCTTCTAAATGAGCATAAAATAGTTTTATTACAAAAAGAATTAGATGAAATAAAACTTGAAAATGAAACTTGAAGCTTAATGAATACGTGCAATTTCTCTAATGATAATTTATGTCAATCAACTGTCTGTGATTCTTGCGAGACTTTGAAAAATGAAAACTTGAAGCTTAATGAAAAACTCGCAAAACTCACTGAGAGTCAAAACTTGTTAGACACTATGCTTAGTCAAACTAGAAATGTTGGTGACCATACTGGACTAGGATATATTCCCCCTATGCGTAGGAGAAGACCATATATGAGACTTATAACTCGACCTAATTAGAAATTTTATAATAAGAAGGTTCCTACATGCTTTCATTGTGACACACATGGCCGCACTTCATACTCTTGTTATATAAGGAAATATGGTATACCTAGTGGTGTATATGTCTGGATGAAAAAGGAAGATGAATCCCTGGTTACTAACAGAAAAGGACCCAATATAAATTGGGTACGTTAAAAAGGCAAGAGATCTATTTGGAAGGCATGTCTATGAGCACATAGACAACATTGGTATCTTGATAGTGGATGCTCGAGACATATGACAAGATATAGTTCAAAATTCCTAGATCTATCCTTGAAAGAAAAAGGGTTTGTCACGTATGGAGACAACAACAAAGGAAAGATACTTGGTACCGGGACAATTGACAACTCAACCTAGGTAGTGATCGATAACGTACTATATGTTGAAGGCCGAGAGCACAAACTGTTGAATATCAACCAACTCTGCGACAAAGGGAATCGTGTATCTTTTGATTCTGATTGTTGCGTAATCTGTGACAATTTATCTAGTAAGGTAAAATTTGTCAGACTATATGGTTATCCTATAAGATGTCACGCCGTTATTTTCAAAATGTTTTGTGTCTAAAGAAAATGATATCTGGCTTTGGCATAGGCACGTCGCTCATATTCATGTAAAAAATCTAGATAAACTTTCCAAAAATAATTTGGTTGAGGGTCTACCAAAACTTGATTTCAAAACTCATGAAACTTGTGATACTTGTCAAAAATGTAAACAAGTTAAAAACTCTTTTAGTAAAAATAATGTAATATCCACAACAAGACCTCTGGAGCTTCTCCATATGGACTTGTTTGGACCTTCTCAAATAATGAGTTTTGGTGGTAGTTTCTATACTTTGGTAATTGTTGATGATTTCTCTAGATTCACATGGACATTATTTTTATCTTCTAAGAGTGATGCTTTTAAATCTTTCAAAAACCTTGCCAAACAAATTCAAAATCAGTTTAATCTTAAAATTGTGTTCATTCGATCTGATCGTGGTGGCGAGTTTGAAAACCATCAATTTGATGAATTTTGTAATAAACATGGTATCATGCATCAGTTCTCGGCTCTTTGTACCCCTCAGCAAAATGGAGTTGTTGAGATAAAGAATCGAGTTCTAGAGGTGCTTGCTAGAACCATGCTAAATGAGAGAATGATTCCGAAGTATTTTTGGGCTGATGCAGTGCATACTGCTTGCTATGTCATAAATCGCATACTCTTGATGCCTACATGTTTGAAAATTGCTTATGAACTTTTGAAAGGTCGAAAACCTAATATTGCTCATTTTCATACTTTTGGATGTAAATGCTTTATTTTAAATAATGGAAAACTAGGAAAATTTGATTCAAAAGTTGATGAGGGTATATTTCTAGGGTATTCATTGCATAGTAAAACTTATCGAGTGTTTAATAAATATTCTATGCAAGTAGAAGAGTCTGTACATGTTCATTTTGATGAATCTTCTCGAAAAGAGAAGAGAAAGGTATTTTCTGATGATGTTGCATGTGCTTTAGGAGAAGCATACTCTAAGGACATGGACCAGGACAAATAAGAACACGCAGAGCAAATTGACTAAGATTGGCATCAGGACATGCCAATCGTGTGGAAGTCTAAGAAAGATCACCCACTTGACAAAGTTATAGGTGATATCTCTACGGGGGTGTTAACTCATAGTTCTTTACGTATTTTTTGTAACTTTGTTGCTTTCGTATCTTAAATTGAGCCAAAGACCATTGATGAGGCCATTGAGGATGTGCACTGGGGTATAGCTATACTAGAAGAGCTAAATCAGTTCGAGCACAATAATGTATGGGACTTGGTCCCTAAGCCAAAAGAACATCCAGTGATTGGTATTAGATGGGTCTTTCGAAATAAACTAGATGAATATGGCTTGATCAATAGAAATAAGGCACACTTAGTAGCCAAAGGCTACAAATAGAAGGAAGGCATCGATTATGATGAGACCTACGCTCCTGTAGCCAGATTAGAGGCCGTTATGACGCTTTTATCCTTTGCATCGATTATGAACTTTAAGCTCTTTCAAATGGATGTCAAGAGCGCCTTTCTGAATGACTACATTCAAGAGGAGGTATATGTTGATCAACTTCCCAGCTTTGAAATTTTTAAACATCTGAACCATGTATATAAGCTCAAGAAGGCTCTCTATGGCCTGAAACAAGCTCCCAGAGCTTGGTATGATAGATTGAGCTCTTTCCTCTTGGAAAAAGGGTTCATGAGGGGAATGGTTGATACTATCCTCTTTATCTGTAAATTAGATGATCGTATATTATTAGTTCAAATATATGTTGATGATATAATTTTTGGATCTACTAATGACATTCTTTGTAAAGAATTTTCTGAGATGATGTAGGGAGAATTTGATATGTCGATGATGGATGAGCTGACTTTCTTTCTTGGACTACAAATTAAACAAATGGAAAGTGGCATCTTCATTTATCAATCAAAGAATTGCAAGGATTTACTCAAAAAGTTCGACATAGAAAAATGTAAAGAAGCTTTTACACCTATGGCATCCACTTGCTATCTAGACAAAGACGAAAAGGAAAAACCGATTGAGGTAACAAAGTATCGAGGGATAATCGGCTCTTTATTATATCTAACTGCGAGCTGCCTTGATATTATGTTTAGTGTTTGCATATGTGCAGATTTGGAGGATCTCCTAAAGATTCATATTATAGTGCTGCTAAATGTGTCATGAGATATTTAAAAGGAACAATAAATATGGGATTTTGGTATCCTAGGGATACCTCATTATCCTTGGTAGGGTACCCTGATTTCGACTTTGCTGGATGTAAGCTGGATTGGAAGAGCACTAGCGGGACTTGTCACTTACTAGGCAGTTCCTTAGTTGCATGACATAGTAAAAAGCAAGCATGTGTTGCTTTGTCCACAGCCGAAGCGGAATACATTGTCACCGGTGTGTGTTGTGCTCAAATCCTATGGATGAAGCAACAACTTAAGGACTTTGGTCTTTAACTAGAAAAGATACCCATTAAATGTGATAATACAAGTGTCATAAACCTATCCAAGAATCCCGTTTTGCATTCGAGAACCAAGCATATAGAAATTAGACATCATTTCTTGCGTGATCATGTTTAAAAAGGCGATTGTGTGCTTGAATTTGTTGAAACTACTAAGCAATTAGCTGATATTTTCACTAAGCCCCACTCACGAGATACTTTCTATGTTCTTCGAAGAGAACTTAGAATCCTGGATGAAAAATATCTTGATTAAAATCGTCTAACTCTTTATTATGTGCATCGTATGCCAAATGTCTAATATGTTTCAAAATGAATACTTATTGAATGCATCTTATTCCTAATTTGATCCATGATATATTATAATCTGCTCTATATGTATGTGTGTTTGCGTAAAATTGATTGATATATGTTAGAAATCATTGTATGCTTCAAAAACTCAAAAACCTTCTTATTTCTGCAAATCTAATGCCTTTAATCGATTAACCATAAGTCTTAATCGATTAAAATGAGTTCCAGTAGCCAACATTTATTTTTCACGAAACTTAATCGATTAATGTCTCACCTTAATCGATTACCTGGGCTCATTTTTTCTGAAAATATGGAATTTCAACTATGATTAATCGATTAAATGCTGCTTTTAATCAATTAATGACAGCATATATAACAGAACCAAAAGCGTTTTTGCCATTTTTTTCCAATCCTCTATTTCCCCTTTCTCTCAAAATCTCATAGGCAACAACATAATCTGAATTCTTAGCCAAAAAGAAGAATAAACCTCACCCTTCACCCACATTGTACTTAATTTCATCGTATTTCCTCTCAAAATTGTCCAAAAACCCCACTTTCCCAATTCCAAAACCCTAAGGTTAGGTTCCCCAAAAAAAATTCCTTCTTTAACTCGGTTTTGCACTCAAAATAGAAAGAGGACAGTAAAAAGGATTAAGACAATTGCTCAACGCCCACAAATGACTCCCATTCCTACACCACCGAATTCGATTGTGAGGCAAGACCGTGGAGACCTCTACTACTCTCTCATACTGTAGGAGACTCATTTGTCAAAGTTTCAAGGGAGAAAACCAACTTACATCTGAAAGTGTGCATGTCAAGAGGAACACTTTGGAAAGCTCTCCTTATATGTCATGGTTTTGATGAGGACAACCTGTGCCTATAAGAGCTTGAAGATCATCAACAAATCAGCGTGCTTAAGTCTTTATTTGGTACTAGGCTTAGACTAGATTCTAGTTTAAGTTGAGTCAAGGCTTAGGGCACCTAATACATATCTCATATGCATATATCTTTTAAATCATTTCATCCATGAGATATGTCATTCATAATATGTTCATGCATTACATAAATACATGTATATGTGCATTCTAGGCATAAACTAAGTGTTAAACATGTATCATCTAAGTGCATAACGTATTTGATGCTTTGTATTTAAAAATACACATTTTAATTACTGTTAATCGATTAACCAATCCTTTAATCGATTAACCCAACTGCTGTGAAAAGTGGTTGCTACTGGAACACGTTTTTAAATACTGTTAATCAATTAAGGCATTACGTTAATCGATTAACCTAACTGTTTGTTAAGTTGTTGGAACTGAAAAACTGAAAAACAGAATCAGTAATGATTTTGAATCACGTTAATCGATTAAGATGGCATTTAATCGATTATCTGGGGTTCTGGACTGATTCTTTATAAACTGCGTTTTCAGAATTAATCTCATAAGTTGCATGTTGCATTTATTAGAGAGTTAGAGCATTTTACGTGTTAATTGTTGCATCTATTTGTTAAGTGCATTTGTGAGTTTAGAAATGAGAGATTCTATGCTTTAGGATTGAGTGCATTTCATGTTATAATTTCTCATGTTTTCCCTCACATGTTCATGCATATTTTGATGCTTTTTCATGAAGTTTTATGATTCTGTAACTTCTGTTTTCATAACTAATACTTGTCATTTCACATGAGTTTGTGTTAGATGTGCATTAGAGTAAAGCCTTCTTGTCATATTTGAGCTTTGTAATAGCTTTATTTTACTCTTGTAATTGTTGTATAATTGTTGTAAAGGGAATCTCGTGGTGTCTTATCACCGTTAGAGATTGAGTGTTTCTTCATTGCTTAGAGTGTAAGAAAAGGAAAGAACGAGAGATTCTTTGGCTGGGGCTACGCCGAAAGAAACGTTTTCTTTGTCGGTAGGAAGGGAGTCAAACCATTGAATGGTTTCTTTGTTTTCTTGTAATTTGCTAAGTGTTGTAATTGAATAATGTGTATGTAATTACATTGATTCGGTTATAGTGAAGGAAATCTCCCAAGTCAGCCGGGAGGCCTGGATGTAGTTTGCAGTGGACAGCAAACGAACCAGGATAAAAATTCGCGTTGCAGGATTTGTTTTCTCTCTCTCTCTTTACTGTTTTCAATCGATTAATTTGTATATTGGATTCAATTGATACATTCTGTTCATTTGCTGTACTGGATGCTATTCTAATATACAAATCTGTAAGCTCTGTATTCGTTCAGTTATCGGTTATCTGTTCTGCATTTAATCGTTTCTGTAATTGCTTACTGGTTCTGTTTAATCGATTAATATTGCTGTGTTAATCGATTATCCTGTTTCTGTTAATCGATTAAAATTGTTTCTGTTAATTGATTAAAACTGTTTCTTTTGTTAATCGATTAATATTGTTCAAATAATCGATTATCCTTCTTCTTTAATCGATTAAGTAGGGTTAATTCAGCATTAAGTGTTGATTTGCGAAAAGCGGTAATTCTAACCGCAACACCTATTCAACCCCCCCCCCCTTC
>NC_032023.1:5307159-5324071 GCF_001865875.1 Lupinus angustifolius | reverse complement strand
ACGAACCAGGATAAAAATTCGCGTTGCAGGATTTTTCTCTCTCTCTCTCTCTCTCTCTCTTTACTGTTTTCAATCGATTATTTGGTATAGTGGATTCAATTGATACATTCTGTTCTTATGCTATACTGGATGTTGCTCTGATATAAGATCTATAAGCTCTGTTATTCGTTCCATTATCGGTTAACTGTTCTGCAATTAATCGTTTCTGTAATAGCTTACTGTTTCTGTTTAATCGATTAAAACTGTTGTTTAGAATTAATAAAAGCTACTGATGTTTAGAAGTCTTATTTGAGAGGTCCCCATCTGTATATCCAAGGAGAATTAATAAAAGTTGGGTCATTATGTGTGGAAAATAGACTATGACACTATATGATAGCATACATCTTAGTTCAGAGAAACACGAATCATGCACAACCAACTGTGAATGATCTAAGGTTTATGTATGCTGTTAAGGAAAATGTCATGATTAATTGGCCTGAGGAGATTCTGAAGGTCATGTATAGTGTGTCGACATCACAATTCAAGATGCTTCCCTATAGCATATTCATTTCGAGGATCATCGATTATCTGCATATTGTTGTGTCTGATACCATCATCATGGAGTCTTCTGATAAAGATCATCTGGTTGGTGAAAGTCTGATCCACAAGATGGGTATTTATAAGTATGGAAATACTTGGCAATACCAAGAGGTTATGACACTACTGTGGACTTGGACGTATCTGAAGATGAGGATCAGGCAGGAACATATCAGCCTAATGCATGAACTCAGGAGGATTCGTCTGGAACAACACCGCAAGTACCACCCTTTGGATTAGCTCAGTTGGATGCAATGGAGCAAAGGCTGAATAATAGAATGGATCTTTACTTTCAGACTTTGAAGGACTCGTATCATACATATTTGGAACAATTTGAGGAACGATAGGTCGCCTACATTGATAACCACTACCAGTCTATGAGGAGCTTTGTTCAAAACACTATTGACGCACAAAATTATAGGTTTTGTGCAGAATTTGAGAAGTTGAGAGTCCTCATTCTCGGAGATAGTAGCCTGACCATTCCTCATAACAGAGACCTTCTTCCGCATCCTTATCTTAGAAGACCTTGGACCCTAGGCTGCCTTTGGTTTAGTTCTTCTATTGGCTAATTTTTCATGTATTTTGTTGGTTTCTACTCTTGAGACATTATGTTTCTTTGCTTTTTTTTGGGTTGTAATATTTTCCCTCTACTTTTGTTGAAATTTTATCACTTGGTATGCATGATATAAGATTGTGCTTTAATTGTTGCTGAATTTTGTATTATATTGCCTATATCATATGCATATCTATGTCATATATTGTATGAATTATATTTAATGGTATTTGACCGTGATTAGTTATTTGCATTAATTCTGTTTGATTGAGCCTGCTGTAAACATGTTATAATAATAATTCTTGATCATTCCATGCTCAATATGTAATTGTATAACCTTTCATGCCATCAACCTTGTTCATTTACTGTATTCTGTCATTTTAATCGATTAACTCAGACTCTTAATCAATTAAATCTGTGTAAACATGTGCATTTGTTCAAGCTTCCTTCAACTGGTCAATTAATTGAATTCCCAAACTTAATTGATTGATTACAGCTTTGATTTCACTATATAACTCTTATTAATTTTGACTAGATTAACTCATTTATCTTTTTGATATTGTCAAAAGGGGGAGAAAGATTGCTTTGTTGTTTGATGTGATTCGCAGGTTGTAAATAATTTAGCATTCGCTGTCCAGCTATGCGCTTTAACTTTGAAATTAACAACCATACATTGATTCTATAACCATCATCAAGCTATGCATCAAAACAAGATTTGGAGTGGAGTTTGTCATTATCAAAAAGGGGAAGATTGAAAGTGTAAGAGTCAAAGTGTTGCACTATTAAATTGCCTATGTTTTGATGAAGACAAGATTCATTGAAAGCTTGAAGATGATTCAACAAATCAATATGCCATGGACTCAAGGATCTCATATCTAGACTTAGTCTTACAAGAGTCATTTATAGAGTCTTGGATATGTGTCTTAGATATTGAGTCTAGGTTAGGTAAACCTAGGTGTAATTCTCACAAGTCGTAAAAATAATCAAATCATTTACATGAGTCATGCCATCTAGATTATTATATGTTCATGCATTAATCATACATGTTATTTGTGCATCATAAGCATAATATATTGGTAAAACATGTATAGGTGATAAGCATAACATATAGGTAGTTTACCATTTTATCATTTAACTGAAAAATATGTCAGTTAATCGATTAACGTGAAATCAGTTTTAACAGATAACTGAAAAACTAAAATCAGTTATTCTCAACAGCCCGTTAATCGATCAAAAGGGCACTTAATCGATTAACTGGATCTCAGAAAGCTTTTCTATATAAACTATATTTTTAGGTCTTGCACCATACATCATATCATTCATTTTAGAATTGTTAAGTTTCATATTTTTAATGCTCATTTGTGTCATTTTAGGCAAAGAGAAATGCATAGTGAGATAGTGAGAGATAGTATCATGTTTAGGGTTTAATTGTGATCTAATTGCATGTGATTAATGTGTTAATATTTGCTATCTTCTTTTATATGATTCTTGCATTTCTTTAGAAGAATTCTAGGATAGAAATTCTCTGTTTTCGCACATCAATTAACTCATACATATTCATGCTTACTTGTGAGTCTTGTATAGGGTTTTTAGCTGAGATTTAATTGTGATATTTTGAGCAACATTATGCTTGATAATACTGTGTTTTTTGTACTGTTTATAGTGTTGTAATAAGGGAAATCGTTTCTTGGTGTCGTACCACGAAAGAGACGTAGTGAGTCTTCACCAAGACTTAGAGGTCTTGAGTTTAGAACATTTCTTGGCTGGGGATAGATCATAAGAAAGGTTTTCTTAGGCGATTAGGTGAGTCACACCGAGAAATTAGGTTCTTGGATTCAAGAAGAGAGCATTTAAGTTTGTTTATTGGAAGTGTGCATGTAAAATTACATTCATTTCAATATTAGTGAAGAAAATCTCCCGAGATCAGAAGGGGAGGCCTGGATGTAGTTGGCAAGTGGACCCGCAAACGAACCAGGATAAAATTCCTTGTTGTAGGCTCTTTCTATCCTTAATCTCTTTATTTTCAAGTTGTAATAATTGCCTAATTGTAGCTGATAATTTTAGATACTGTAATATTGCCATATTGAGTTTAATTCTGTTCAAGTATATTTTATGTATCTGTATATGATTATCTGTGAGTGGCTGAGCAATAAGCCACTTTGCAACTTGTTGTTTTCTCTGAATTAATCGATTAAGACAAAGTAGTTATCGATTAACTTGGCCTTTTTCCAGAATAGAGCTTCGGTGCAAAAAGCGTTAATTGTTAACCGCGACACCTATTCAACCCCCCTTCTAGGTGTGTTCTATCCACTGATACCTAACAATATCTTGGATATCAAGATCTGTTTCCTCTTCCATTTCCCAAAGCATCATCTGAATCGATAATGTAAATGAGATTTGGGAGAAACTTAGGGAAATGTTTTCTCAAGGAAACGTGTTTAGAATTGCTGAGTTGTAAAAGTTCATAGCCTATTTCAAGCATGGGGAGCTAAATGTGACAAACTGCTTCACTGAGTTGAAGATATTATGGGACAAATTGGAGAATTTTAAACCACTGCCCAGATGTGTTTGTGAGATGAAGTGTAACTACAATGCACTTACTGATGTAGAGAAAAAGAGAGTTTAAGACAAGGTAATTAGGTTTCTTAGAGGGTTGAATGAAGCCTATGCAGTAGCTAGATCAAAGATTGCTGGAACTATTACCTAAAATAAGCAAGGTCTTCTCACTGGTAGTACAACAAGAAAGTCAAATATGTGCCATGATGTTGAGGTGAAAGCATTGGCCATAAGAAGTAGTTGGAGAAGAGGTGGACAACCAAGAAGAAGTAATGGGGGAAGATGATCTTTTAGTAGAGGAAATCCACAATGTTATCAAAATAGAGGGAATTGAAACAGAACAGGGACATGAGGTATGTTTTGCACTCATTGCAAAGGAAATGGACACACTATTGACACATGTTACAAGCTATATATGTTCCCTACAAATTTCCATTCAACAAGAAGTGAGCAAGTAAAATCCTCCATGACTATAAAGGGACATGAATCACATGACACGAAGCAAGATGATTCATTCTTTGGGCTAAGTCATGAACAATATCATAAATTGGTTTCTCTGTTAAAATAATCCAACATAGAGACATAGACTGAAGGGAACACTAACAAGATCCTATATGCAACTTCAATAACTCGAAATGAAAGTTTTGAAGGTACTCCTAAACTTATTTATTAATAAATTTCATGGAGTTTAGATAGCGGTGTCAGAAATCATGTTAGTTGTTCATTGTCAAACTTCTCTAATCACTATAACATAAAGCATATTAGAGTCAAGTGTCCCATTGACATTGAGGTACTAGCCATAATTGTTGGAGAAGTACCTATCACTAAAACAATAACCATACATGGAGTCTTGTATTTACCTACGTTTTCCTACAACCTCTTCTCCATAACCAAACTGACCACTAATTCCTCTTGTGTGCTTTCTTTTGAGGCATCTTGTTTCAATATCAAGGAGAATGACACCCTGAGAATGATTTGTACAACTAGAATCCCCAAAGGATTATATGTGCTCAAGACCAGCAAACACACCAATAAACAATACACTTATTTTATAAACTCAGTGCATGATTCAAGCAACTTAAGGCACTTAAGATTGACACATGCCTCCTATACTTGTATGAATGAAATTAGGAAGAAATTTCCTTTTGTTACTTGCAATAAAGCACATATATGAGATGTTTTCATTTAGCCAAGCAAAAGAAACTTACTTTTCCTATAAGCAACACTCAATCTAAACATTGCTTTCACAAGATACATGTAGACATTTAGGATCCTTACTCTCTAACTTCCATAGATGGACATATGTAGTTTCTCACTATGGAGTAGACCTGTCAAAACAGGCTACCCGAACGGGTTCGGGCTATCCCGCTTTTGATTCGGGCTAAAATGTGTCGGGCTAAAAAGCCCAATTACATTTTATGTTTCTTAAATTGAGGCCCAAACCCTCCCAAAGCGGGTTGTGGGTTGTGGCGAGCCAACCCGAATTATTTTATATTAAAAAAGTTAAATAAGTTAAATTTTACATCCTATTTAGTATTTACACACAAAAAATTATAATAAAGTAAACAATTGTAACTTTTTTGTTGCATATTCTACTAAAATGCTTGAAAGGTCTGGAATTGCTAAATCATAATAATATAATTGTCAAATATTAAATCATTACACTTTTGTCAAAATATTAATTTCATAGTAACGACAAAGTACTGGAAAATAGAGAACACATAGATTCAACAAAATCAACATTCTTCTTCTCATTGAAGAATTGATTCTAAACCTCCATAAGAAAGCTTTACGTCTTCAATATCAATGACATATCGCTCATCATCATCTTCTTCATTATCATATTCTACAATAAAAATTAATTATGTTAATAAAATTGAATGATTAGTTTAAAGTGTATAGGAAAAATTGAACTTAAAAAAAAACTTACCGATAAAACCATGTAACCAACTATGTGTGCACAAGAGAGCTTGAACTGTTTCATCATTTAAAGAACTTCTATACTTGTTCAAAACTTGTGCACCAATGCTAAAAGCAGATTCCGATGCAACTATAGTTATTGGAATGCTTAATACATCACAAGCCATCTTTGAAAGAGTAGGACATGCACGACTTTGATCCTTCCGATAAGATAAAACATCAAAACATACATTTTGTGGAATTTGTTCTCAGTCTGCTTCTAAATAAATATAAAGTTCACTTTTTCCACGAGAGGTCATTCCCTTTGTGTTCTTATGTTGTTCAAACTACAAAACAAATAGCTAAATTTATTAAACTATACATGCATAAGAAGAATGGAAAATGAAATAGTTATACAAAATTTAAAAAATTATCTTACATGGGCTTGGTATAAGGGTATTCGAAACTTCTTTAATTTTCCTCCTCCTAATGAAGATGAAGCTTGCACTTGTGAAAGACTCTCATTGGATTGATCATTCTTGATGACATAATCATCATAAAGTCTATACAAATTAATTTGGTATTTGTCATATTCTCCATATAAAATGGATCTACTTCTTCATATAAACATTCCACAAAATTATGTTTTTAGATGGATCAAGAATAGCACCAAATGCCAATACTATAGTATAGCCACTCTAATACTTTTCAAATTTGGCTTTCATATTACGAGCCATTTGTTGAATCACCAAATCTTCATTTGTCAATATAGAGTTCAAAATAAAATCTATAGTTCATATTTCCCCCAAATACAAATTTGATTTGGGGTAAGAGACACCAGATATCAACTTTGTAATATTGTAAATGGTTTCAAAAAGTCACATATTATTTCAGCTCTACTCCACTCATCTTCTGATAGACACCAAATATAATTTGTATCATGCAAACTAAAACTAGTAAAGACACATCAATAATTGATTGCACTCTCAAGCATTATAAAAGTAGAGTTCCATCTTGTGACACAATCATATCTCAACCCAATTGATGTATCTATCCCACCAACCAATGCAACACCAACAAAAAATTATCTTGTTCTACTTTCACTAACCTTAATATATTTCACACTTTGTCTAATTTTTAGCAATGCATCGCTAGCAACCTTCAAACCATCTTGAACATTGAGGTTCAAGATATGAGCACAACATCTTACATGAAAGAATTCTCCGTTTATCAACAATTTTTTTGTCAACCCTAAATGTTTTTCCACATGGTTTTGCATATTGTCATTTGAGGTAGCATTATCCAAAGTGATGGAAAAAAAAATCTATTTTTCAATTCCCCAATCGAGTAAAAATTCAATCACTTTCAATGCTAATTATTTCCCGGTATGTGGAGGTTTCATGTGAGCAAATACAAGAATCTTAGTATTTAATTTCCATTAGTGTCAACATAATGAGCAGTCAAAGTAATAAAGTCATGATTCATGCATGTAGGCCAACAATCAGAAGTCAAACATACACTACCAGGAATTTCAAGTAAATGTGATTTTAACTTTAATTTCTCAATATCACAAAGCTTCTTCACATCACTTTTAGTAGTATTTCTAGTAATAAATCTAAAGTCATCATTCAAATTTTTTTGGTATTTTCTATCCACTCAACAATATTAAATGGAAGACCATGTGAAATAATCAATTCGGATATCATCTCACGATTAACCTTAGGATCAATTTTTTTATTTTCAACCCCCTCCACCACCATCGAGTAACATAAAACATATATCATTACTTTTAGCGGTGTTATTGCAATTGTCAACATGACAGATTAAATGTGAAGTTCCATTCTTAGTTGAAAAACTCAATAATTTTGTATGCTCTAAACACCTAGCCTTTTCTTTTCCATCTATAATACCAGGTTTTTCAAAGTACTTCCATGCATATGAGGTTAAGACATTACCACTTTTTGGTTTTGGTTGAGAGGTTAGAGGCATACACCTTTTTTGTTCTGATTGAGAAGCATTTGTACTCTCTTTCTCTTGTACATTTCCAATAATATTTTGTGTAACTCTGACAGAGGTTTCTAATATCTCACAGTCACCAATACTGTAATCTATAATATGCAAGCGTGTAAAGATGAAGAAACAAAATAACGACAATGGAAGTCAATTTTTAATACAAAATGAAAAAATAAAATATGTAACTACAACAACAAAGTGTATATGTAACAAATTTAAATATTTTAACGTGGAAATTGAACACTGTTCCATTTTGTAGTATTATTCAAAGTGTATATGCATATGTAACAAATTTAAATACAGTAACACATAAAAAACATTCATCTAGGGCAACAAATCAGGAACAATAAAATAAGTATAAATAAAATGAAAAATAAAATAATTAATACCAAGATGAAAAAGGCAATAACCAATAACAACAACAAATCAAAGAATGAAGAAAATAGAATTAATAAAGGGAACATGAATCATGGAAAAGTTAGAAAAATAGCTCCCTGCACTAAATTATAACTATAAACCCCATTGAAATCTCATTGAATCACATCTAAACCCGATTAAGATCTTTTGGACACCAAATCATGGAAAGGGAAATGGAATAACATCAATAAGTATGGAAACATTTTATATAACAATGTTTCAATACTTTTCAATTGTGTGCTGGTCGATTATGCCTATAGTTTCATATTTTATTGTTCTTTTGGGGAATCTTTATTGCTAGAAATAAAGAATGATTTGGGGTTTGGGTATGAAAGCTATAAAAATAGGAATGAAACACTTCATAATACTACATAATAGAACAATGTCTAAAAGCTGTAAAAATGCACACAGTATAGTGTCGGACTAGTGTGACTGAGACGTTGAGTGGTTGAGATATTTAGATGTTGAATGGTTGAGAGCTTTAGAGTTTGAGTTGAGGTACTGTAACATTTAGAATTTTAGAATTAGAATAGGATCAGGAATTGGAAACTGGAAACCCAAAAGAGATGGGGAAAAAATATGAGTGACCAATCATAATAGCCTAGTAAGATATCCTCTTATCCAAAACTCCGTAAGACCAAAGTTGTATATTGGCCGAGATCTAGACGGGTAAGCTTGGCCCGGTCAGACAGGGCTAAAAAGTTCGGTTTAAGCAAAATGCTCAAAATTTAGTACCCAAGCCCTATACCATTTCGGGCTTTGGCGGGCTAGCCCGCTAAATCTGCCAATTTTGACAAGTCTAATTTGGAGTCATCACTACGTTTTTTATGGTTAAAACGTAGAGAACTCTCTATTATGCTCAATTTGGGAGTCGAATACAGATCAAGGAAGATATTAGCACTTCATTCGCCTGTATTATAACACTACTCTCGCTAATAATATGGATTTTTATACCCTTACAAATTATTTATTAAAAATCTAATTATTAAAACGAATTTATTTTTATATTATATTTGTTTATCACAAGAGTTCATCTTACTCCTAAGTATCTCTAGGTGTAATAGTGAAATCAAGACTACATAGTTCTGGTTTGAAAAAATGATTAATTAGTTTCATTGATTTTTGTTGATTTGAAAATGTCTATTTGGAAGTATTGATTGAGTGGATTTTTATTGATTTGAAATATTTTCTAAAAGACCTTCCTCCCATTTTAGGTGATAAAATGTTAAAATATTTGTTAAAAATAATTAGGTATTAAAATAGTTTTTAATTATTTTTAATATGAAATTAATAGCATAGAGACGGTGCTGGTCGTAGATCTTTTTCTCATTTTCAGAGAAGTTAGAGAAGACTCGAACCATGACCGTACTATAAAAATTCCATACCTAATTAGATGACAAAATGAATTTTAATTATTTTTTATATGAAATTAATAGCGTAGAGACGATGTTGGTTATAGACATTCTTCTAATTTTCAAAGAAGTTAGAAATGACTCGAACCATAACCGTACTATAAAAATTTCATAATTAATTAGATGATAAAAATGATTTTTATTATATTTTATATGGAATTAATAGCGTATGGATGATGTTGGTTGTAGATCTTATTCCCATTTTCAGAGAAGTTAGAGACGACTTGAACCATGATCGTACTATACAAATTCCATTAAACTTGTAACCACATCAAAGCTAAAGTTTTCCAATCAATAGTTGTAAAATCTTCAATGATTCATGTAAAAATAATGTGCAAAAAAGTTGTGTCTGAATATATCCAACTTAACGAAAAGATTAAACATATTCATGAACAGGCAGAAAAAAAAAATCAAGGTGGAAAGAATTTAAAAGACTAACCCGTAAAGAAAAGTTCATATTATAATTAGATTTGAACTAGTTATAGGATTATAGTAATCAAGAGTATTGATATATATTTAGTCTATGGCAATAATGAAAATAAGATACATATATGAGAAATTTGGGAAGATTGCAATAACTTTCCTTCTAAGGCCGACAATAAAACTCAAAGGGATATGTAATCCAAGAGGTCCAAGCCACTTCACATATAACAAGGATTCTCTTCATTAATGGAGAGATAAATACATGTTTTTCCCGTTGTTTTTATTGGCAAAAGTGTAATTTTACTGTAACCAAATGATAAATGTGTCCTTGAAAATTATATATTTTTATGCACTTGTGTCTCCAATAATAATGGAGAGGATCGTAACTCCTTCACATATACCATAGTCACGTAGCGGTAGAGAGAGTAAGAAACAAAGGTAACACGGTCCCACTGAGTGGTGGATTTACTGTTGGTTATGTAGTAAACAAAAGTGCAGCGAGGAAATATGTTATGTGGAAGGCATTATCTTATTCATCAACAAGACACATGATTTATACACCATGAAAAGAAAACTGATGCAGAAAAATAAATTTCTACAAGAATATTATAATGAGTCACATAAGTGCTCTAACATTGTAGGTGAAATATTTCTAATGCCATATTGGCTCTTTATTTCCTAATGAATATTCCATATTGGCTCTTTCATTTGAACTTTGAACACCCCTCTACCTTCTGAATCTTTAATCATGCAGTTTTTGTCTTCAAACAAAACCTTATACCCTTTCTCCATCAACTGAGGAACACTTAACAAATTTTCATTAATTTTAGGAATATAAAAGACATCATGAATTAATTTCAAACTGAAAGTGCAATGTGTCAAGAGAGCACTTATGCTTGCCTATGTTTTGATGAAGACAAATGACTTAGTGAAAGCTTAAAGACAACTCAACAAATCGACATGTCAAAGATTCAAGAGCTTCATGTCTAGACTAGAGTCTTATATATGTCTTAGTTATTGAGTCTAGGTTAGATAAACCTATATGCAAATCTCACAAAGACTAAAAACTATCATATCATTTGCATGAGACATGCCATCTAGTTTATTATATGTTCATGCATTAATCATACATTTTATTTGTGCATTTTAGGCATAACATAAAAGTAAAACATGTATAGTTGATAAGCATAACATATAGGTAGTTTACCAATTAACATCTTAATGGAAAATATGTCAGTTAATCGATTAAGTAAAGCTTTAATCGATTAACGTGAAAACAATTTTAACAGTTTCAACAGAAAACTGAAAAACAAATTTCAGTTACTCTCTAACAGCCCGTTAATCGATTAACATGCAACTTAATCGATTAACTAGGTGAAAAACAAATTTTCTATATAAACCGTTTTGTTAACAGATTTCATATACGATTTGATACATTCATACATTCATATTAGAATTGATAGGTTGCGTATTTTGATGTTCATGTATGTTGTATAGGCAGAGGGAATTGCATGTGAGATCAGAGCGAGATAGTATTATGCTTAGGATCAACATGTCATTCATTGCATATTATGAAATGTGTTGTTCATCCTATCTTGTTCTTGAAAGTGTGCATGTCAAGAGGAACACTTTGGAAAGCTCTCCTTGAACGTCATGGTTTTGATGAGGACAACGTGTGCCTAAAAGTGCTTGAAGATAACCAACAATTCAACGTGCTTAAGTCTTTTATTTGGTACTAGGCTTAGACTAGTTTCTAGTTTAAGTTGAGTCGAAGGCTTAGGGCACCTAATACATGTCTCACATGCATTTATCTTTAAATCATTTCATCCATGAGATATGTTCATGCATTACATAAATACATGTATATATGCATTCTAGGCATAAAACTAAGTGTCAAACATGTATTATCTAAGTGCATAACATATTTGATGTTCTCTATTTGAAAATACATATTTTATTTAGTGTTAATCGATTAACCATACCTTTAATCGATTAACCCAACTGCTGTGTAAAGTGGTTGCCACTGGAACACGTTTTTGTAATGCAGTTAATCGATTAAAGCTTTACGTTAATCGATTAACCTAACTGATTTTTAAGTTGTTGAAACTGAAAAACTGAAAAACAGAATCAGTTATGATTTTTAGTCCCGTTAATCGATTAAGAAGGCATTTAATCGATTATCTGGGGTTCTGGACTGATTCTTTATAAACTGCGTTTTCAGAATTAATCTCATAAGTTGCATGTTGCATTTATTAGAGAGTTAGAGCATTCTACGTGTTAATTGCTGCATCTATTTGTTAATTGCATTAGTGAGTTTAGAAATGAGAGATTCCTTGCTTTAGGATTGAGTGCATTTCATGTTATAATCTCTCACGTTTTCCCTCACATGTTCATGCATATTTTGATGCGTTTTTTCATGAATTTTATGATTCTGTAACTTCTGTTTTCATAACTAATACTTGTCATTTCACATGTGTTTGTGTTAAATGTGCATTAGAGTAAAGCCTTCATGTTGTATTTGAGCTTAGGTATAGCTTAATATTACTCTTGTAATTCTTGTATAATTGTTGTGAAAGGGAATCTCTTGGTGTCGTATCACCAGTAGAGATTGTGTGTTTCTTCATAGCTTAGAGTGTAAGAAAAGGAAAGAACGAGAGATTCTTTGGCTGGGGCTACGCCGAAAGAAACGTTTTCTTTATCGGTAGGAAGGGAGTCAAACCATTGGATAGTTTCTTTGATTTCTTGTCATTTGCTAAGTGTTGTAATTGGATAATGTGTTTGTAAATTACATTGATTCGATTATAGTGAAGGAAATCTCCCAAGTCAGCCGGGAGGCCTGGATGTAGTTTGCAGTGGACAGCAAACGAACCAGGATAAAAATTCGAGTTGCAGGATTTGTTTCT
This sequence comes from Lupinus angustifolius, assembly GCF_001865875.1. Classification (NCBI taxonomy): domain Eukaryota; kingdom Viridiplantae; phylum Streptophyta; class Magnoliopsida; order Fabales; family Fabaceae; genus Lupinus; species Lupinus angustifolius. Next base: position 5,311,319 of record NC_032023.1, on the reverse strand, counting down.
CTCTCTCTCTTTACTGTTTTCAATCGATTTAATTTGTATATTTGATTCAACTAATACATTCTGTTCTTTTGTTGTATTGCAAGCTATTCTGATATACAAATTTGTAAGCTCTGTATTCGTTCTGTTATCGGTTATTTGTTTCGCATTTAATCGTTTCTGTAATTGCTTACTGGTTCTGTTTAATCGATTAATATTGCTGTGTTAATCGATTATCCTGTTTCTGTTAATCGATTAAAACTGTTTCTGTTTAAAACTGTTCTTTTTGTTAATCGATTAAGATTGTGCATATAATCAATTATCTTCCTTTCCTTAATCGATTAAGTAGGGTTGATTCAGCATTAAGTGTTGATTTGCGAAAAGCGGTAATTCTAACCGCGACACCTATTCAACCCCCCCCTTCTAGGTGTATTGTAACCACTGATACCTAACAGTTCTTGCATGATTCTTCCACTACTTTTTAGAGATCTATTAAAGGGAAAAATCACATGCTCTTCATGATTTTCATCTTATGCATATTCATAGTAATTGTGAAATTTGTATAGGTTAATAGCTTGTTCTTTCTTGTTATATTTGAGCTATTTTAGTGCTTAACATTACTTAATTCTTTGTATTGTTTATGTAATAAGGGAAGTCATCTCTTGGTGTCGTATCACCAAGGAGATCAGAGAGTCTTCACCAAGACTTGGAGGTCTTGAGTTTAGAGCATACTCTTGGCTGGGGCTGGATCATAGGAAAGGTTTTCCTAGGCGATTGGGTAAGGTCAAACCAAGGGATAGGTTTTGGGAACTCAAGAAGGGAGCGTTCAAGGTCTTGTAATTGGAAGTGTGTTTGTAAGGCACATTGGTTTCAATTTTAGTGAAGAAAAATATCTCGGATCAGAGGGGGGGATTGGATGTAGTTTTGTAGTGAACCGCAAAACGAACCAGTATAAAAACCTTGTTGCAGGCTGTTTCTTTCCCTTATCTCTTTATTGTTTTTAGTATCTTTTAATTGCCTATTGAAGCTGATATTTTGAATATAACATTACTGCCAAATAAAGATCATTTGTGTTCAAATATATCTGCTAAATCAATTTTGTATAATCTCTAATTGGTTGTATAATCGAGCTAGTCACCAACTGCAATTTCTGTGTGACTTAATCGATTAAGTCATATCATTAATCGATTAACTAGACAAGTTTCCAGAATAGGGCTTTGGTGAAAATAGGGGTAAGTGGGAACCGCGACACCTATTCAACCCCCCTTCTAGGTGTATTCTGTCACTGATACTTAACAAGTGGTATTAGAGCTAGTACGCCGTGCTAGCTCAAGCGTATTCGCATGATCAGTTAGGGAAATTAAATGGATTCCACCAACCACTTTGGCGGTGATGGCGCATCCATTAACTGCCCTCCCGTATTCAGTGGCGAAGGATATGCCTACTGGAAAGTTCGCATGAAATTTTTTATAGAGGCCATCGACTCAGATATTTGGGAATCCATAGTCAATGGACCCTTCGTTACACAACATTTAGTGGATGATGAACTGAAAGATAAACCTAAAAGTCTATGGACCAATGATGAATGCAAAAAGGTTCAGTATAACTTGCATGCCAAAAATATCATCACGTCGGCCCTATCCTATGATGAGTTCTTTCGGGTATCGCAGTGCCAAAATGCTAAAGAAATATGGGACAGTTTACAAGTGGCTCACGAAGGCACTAGCAAATTCAAGCGTGCCAGGCTGAATGCCCTGACACATGAATATGAGTTATTTCGTGTGTTACCAAATGAATCTATAAGTGATATGCAAAAACGTTTTACTCATATAGTTAACCATTTAGTTGCTTTGGATAAATTGTTTAACAAAGGTGAGTTTACTAACAAAGTTTTACGCTATCTTGATAGGAGATGGCAACCAAAAGTAACAACTATTATGGAATCAAAGGATCTTGACTCCATGCCTTTGGCAACACTATTCGGAAAAGAGTAATCCTGCTAAATGAACAAAAAATAGTATCATTATAAAAAGAATTAGATGAACTAAAATTGAAAAATGAAACATTAGATTTGATCTATTCTTGTAATGCATGCAACTGCTATGATAATAATTTATGTCAACCAACTGTCTGTGACTCTTACAATGATATGAAAAATGAAAATTTGAGATTAAATGAAAAACTCGCAAAACTCACAGAGAGTCAAAACATGTTAGACACTATGCTTAGTAAAACCAGGAACGTTGGTGACCATACCAGGCTAGGATATATTCCTCCTTCGCGTAGGAGAAGACAATATAGGAGACCTATTAATCGGCTAAATAAGAAAAATGTTAATAAAAAGGTCCTACATGCTTTTATTGTGGCACACATGGCCACACTTACTACTCCTATTATAATAGAAAATATGGTATACCTAGTGGCGTGTATGTACAGATGAAAAAGGGAGATCACTCCCTAGTTACTAACAGAAAAGGATCAAATATAACTTGGGTACCTGAAAAAGGCAAGTGATCTATGTTTTCCAGGTATGTCTTCGAGCACATGGACAACATTGATATCTTGATGGTGGATGCTCGAGACATATGACGGGTGATAGATCAAAATTCCTAGATCTATCCTTGCAAGAAAAAGGGTTTGTCACTTATGGACATGACAACAAAAGGAAGATACTTGGCACCGGTACAATTGGCAACTCAAATCAGGCCGTGATAAAAAATGTGCTATATGTTGAAGGTCTGGAACATTACCTCTTGAGTATCAACCAATTGTGTGATAAAGGTAACCGTGTATCTTTTGATTTTGAATGTTGTATTATTCGTGACAATATATCTAATAAAGTTAATTTTATCGGATATCGTATAAATAATATCTATATGGTTAATCTGGATGATGTCACTACTTTTTTTTAAAATGTTTTATATCCAAAGAGGATGACATCTGGCTTTGGCATAGGCGTGTCACTCATATTCACATAAAGCATCTAGATAAATTTTCTAAAAATAATTTGGTTGATGGGCTGCCAAAACTTGATTTTAAAACTCAAGAAACTTGTGACACTTGTCAAAGATGTAAACAAGTTAAAAACTTTTTTGCTAAAAAGAATGTGATATCCACTACAAGACATTTGGAGCTTCTCCATATGGACTTGTTTGGGCTATCACAGGTTATGAGTTTTGGTAGTCGCTTTTATGCTTTAGTGATCGTTGACGATTTTTCTAGATTTACATGGACATTATTTCTTTCGTCCAAGAGTGATGCTTTTAAATCTTGAAAAACCTTGCCAAGCAAATCAAAACCAGTTTAATCATAAGATAGTATATATTCGATCTGATCATGATGGCGAATATGAAAACCATTTATTTTATAACTTTTGTAATAAATATGGTATTATGCATCAATTTCGGCCCGTCGTACCCCTCAACAAAATGGAGTTGTTAAGAGGAAGAATCGAGTCTTAGAGGAGATTGATAGAAGAATGCTAAATGAAAGCAAAGTTCCTAAATATTTTTGGGCTGATGCAATGTATATAGCTTGCTATGTGATTAATCGTATACTCTTGAGGCCTACTTTTTCAATAACTCCATATGAACTTTTAAAAGGTCGTAGACCTAATATTTCTCACTTTCATGATTTTGGGTGTAAATGCTTTATACTAAATAATGGAAAATAGGTCTTCAAGTAAATTTGATTCAAAAGCTTATGAGGGTATATTTTTAGGGTATTCATTGCATAGTAAAGCTTATCGAGTCTTTAATACGTATTCAATGCAAGTAGAAGAGTTTGTGCATGTCCATTTTGAAGAATCTTCTCCAAAAAAGAAGAGGAAGGTATTTCATGATGATGTTGTAGGTGCTTTGGAATAAGCAAACTCTAAGGACATGGACCATGACAAAGAAGCAGAACCAGAGCAAACTATTCAGGATGAGCATCAGGACCTGCCAATCGCGTGGAAGACCAAGAAGGATCATCCACTAGATAAAGTGATAGGTGATATAACTACGGGGGTGGTAACCCTAGCTATTTACGTAACTTTTGTAACTTTGTAGCTTTTATATCTCAAATCGAGATTAAGACCATCAATGAGGCCATTGAGGATGTGCACTAGGGTATTTCTATGCAAGAAGAGCTAAACCAGTTCGAGCGTAATAATGTATGGGACTTGGTCCCTAAGCCTAAAGAAC
>NC_032023.1:5299555-5307059 GCF_001865875.1 Lupinus angustifolius | reverse complement strand
GGTCTTTCGTAATAAATTGGATGAATCTGGCTTGATAATCAGAAATAAAGCTCGCTTAGTGGCCAAGGGCTACAACCAGGAGGAGTGCATCGATTATGATGAGACCTACGCTCCTGTAGACAGATTAAAGGCCATAAGGATGCTTTTATCTTTTGCATCAATTATGAACTTCAAGACTTTTCAAATGGATGTCAAGAGCGCCTTCTTGAATGGCTACATTCAAGAGGAGGTATATGTAGATCAACCTCCCGGCTTTGAAAATTTTAAATATTCGAACCATGTATATAAGCTCAAAAAGCCCTTTATGGCCTGAAACAAGCTCCCAAAGCTTGGTATGATATAATGAACTCTTTCCTCTTGAAAAAGGGTTCGTGAGGGGTATGGTTGATACTACCCTCTTTATTCATAGATTAGATAATCATGTGCTTTTAGTTCAAATATATGTTGATGATATAATCTTCGGATCTACTAATGACATTCTATGTAAAAAATTCTCTGAGTTGATGTAAGGTGAATTTGAGATGTCGATAATGGGTGAGCTAACCTTCTTTCTTGGACTTCAAATCAAACAAATGGAAAACGACATCTTCATTCATCAATCAAAATATTGCAAAGAGCTACTAAAGAAGTTCAAAATGGAAAACTGTAAAGAGACTTCAACACCTATGGCATCTACATGCTATCTAGATAAAGATGAAAAGGGAAAAGCAATCGAGGTAACTAACTATCGTGGGATTATCGGCTCCTTATTGTACTTAACTACGAGTCGCCTCGATATTATGTTTAGTGTTTGTATGTCTACTAGATTTCAAGCTTTGCCTAAAGATTCACATTATACCGTTGTAAAACGAATTATGAGATATTTAAAAGGAACAACTAATATTGGATTATGGTATCCTAGGGATGCCTCACTATCCTTGGTAGGGTATTCCGATTGCGATTTTGCGGGATGCAAGTTGGATCGGAAAAGCACTAGTGGGACTTGTCATTTACTTGTTAGTTCCTTAGTTGCATGGCACAGTAAAACGCAAGCATGTGTTGCTTTGTCGACGGCCAAAGCGGAATACATTGTCGTCGGTGTGTGTTGCGCTCAAATCCTTTAGATGAAGCAACAACTTAAGGACTTTGGAATTATATTAGAAAAGATTCCCATAAAATATGATAACACAAGTTCCATAAACCTATCCAAGAATCTCGTCTTGCATTCTAGAACCAAGCATATTGAAATAAGACATCATTTCTTGCGTGACCATATGCAAAAACGCGATTGTGTGCTTGAATTTGTTGAAACATCTAAGCAATTGGCTGATATTTTCACCATGCCTCTCTCACGAGATACCTTCTATGTTCTTCGAAGAGAACTTGAAATTCTTCATGAAAATTATCTTGTTTAAAATCATCTAAAATTGTTATTATATGCTCTGCATGATTAATGTCTTCTATGCTTCAAAATGTATATTTTTTTATGAATGCATCCTATTCATTTTATGACTCATGTTCTTATGTGACAAACTGAAAATGTATATGTGATTGAGTAAAAAATGTTTGATAAATGTTAGAAATCTTTGCATGCTTTTAAAATCCCAAAATCTCTTGATTCTGCATATATGATGTTAGTTAATCGATTAACTATCCTCCTTAATCGATTAAAATGAGTTCAAGTAGCAAACATTTCAATTTTCATTAAATTTAACCGATTAAGACTTATGTTAATCGATTACCTGAGCTCATTTTTCTGAAAACCTGGAATTGTTTACACTGCTTAATCGATTAAATGCAGCACTTAATCGATTAACGGCAGCAGATATATTAGAATCAGAAGCGTTTTTGCCATTTTTTCAAACCCTCTCTTCCTCCTTTTGTTTGAAAATCTCAAATGCAAGCAGCAAATTCAAAATCTTAGCTTATTAGAAGTGTTAAACCTCAGCTTTATCCCATTTGTGCACTTCAACTCATCTCTATTTCCCAAGAAATCACATTCCCATTTCCAAAACCCTAAGCTAAGGTTGTTTTGTTGTTTTAATGTGTGCAGTTTGTAAATAATATCAAGCTTATGTTGTCTAGCTATGCGCGTTAAACTTTGAAATCAACAACCATTCATTCTCTGATCATCTTCAAGCTATGCATCAAAACAAATTTGGTGTTCAGTTTGTCATCATCAAAAAGGGGGAGATTGAAGTGCAATGTGTCAAGAGAGCACTTATGCTTGCCTGTGTTTTGATGAAGACAAAGGACTTAGTGAAAGCTTAAAGACAACTCAACAAATCAACATGCCAAAGATTCAAGAGCTTCATGTCTAGACTAGAGCCATAGATTTGTCTTAGTTATTGAGTCTAGGTTAGGTAAACCTATATGCAAATCTCACAAAGTCTAAAAACTATCATATCATTTACATGAGATATGCCATCTAGTTTATTATATGTTCATGCATTAATCATACATGTTATTTGTGCATTTTAGGCATAACATAAAGGTAAAACATGTATAGTTGATAAGCATAACATATAGGTAGTTTACCAATTAACATCTTAACTGAAAATACACCAGTTAATCGATTAAGTAAAGCTTTAATCGATTAACGTGAAAACAGTTTGAACAGTTTCAATAGAAAATGAAAAGCAGATTTCAGTTACTCTCTAACAGCCCGTTAATCGATTAATTGGTAACTTAATAGATTAACTGGGTGAAAAACAACTTTTCGATATAAAATGTTTTGTTAACAGATTTCATATGATTTGATACATTCACACATTCATATTAGAATTGTTAGGTTGTGTATTTTCATGTTCAATGTATGTCATATAGGTAGAGGGAATTGCATATGAGATTAGAGTGAGATAGTATTATGCTTAGGATTAACATGTCATCCGTTGCATATTATCAAATGTGTTCTTCATCCAATCTTGTTCTTGCATGATTATTTCACTACTGTTGATAGATCTATTAAGGGTAAAACAATTACATGTTCTTCATGATTTTCATCTTATACATATTCATATTAATTGTGAGATTTGTATATGTTTATAGCTTGTTCTTTCTTCTTATGTTGGAGCTATTTTAGTGCTTCACATTACTTTGTTATTTGTATTGTTTGTGTAACAAGGGAAGTCGTCTCTTGGTGTCGTTCTACCAAAGTGATCAGAGAATCTTCACCAAGATTTGGATGTCTTGAGTTTTGAGCATACTCTTGGCTGGGGCTGGATCGTAGGAAAGGTTTTCCTAGGCGATAGGGTAAGGTCAAACCAAGGTATAGGTTCTGGGAACTCAAAAAGGAGCGTTCAAGGTCTTGTAATTGGAAGTGTGTTTGTAAGGCACGCTGGTTTCAATTTTAGTGAAGAAAAATCTCCCGGATCAGAGGGGAAGACTAGATGTACTTTTGTAGTGGACCGCAAAACGAACCAGTATAAAAACCTTGTTGCAGATTGTTTCCTTCCCTTATCTCTTTACTGTTTTTAGTATCTTTTAATTGCCTATTGAAGCTGATATTTTGAATATAGTATTATTTCCAAATGAAGATCATTTGTGTTTAAATATATCTCCTAAATCAATTCTGTATAATCTGTAGTTGAGCCAGTCAGCAACTGCAATTTCTGTGCGACTTAATCAATTAAGTCATAGCTTTAATCGATTAACTGGGCAAATTTCTAGAACAGGGCGTTGGTGCAAATAGCGGTAAGTGAGAACCGCGACACCTATTCAACCCCCCTCTTCTAGGTGTATTTTGTCACTGATACCTAACATTATGGACATACGAAGATCATAAGATGACATGGTGAGGATGATATCATCCACATATTAGAGAATGTAGGCTTTGTCATTACCCTTACAATAGATTAATAAGGAATGATCAAAGTTATTGTGATGGAAGCCTATGGTGGAGACATAGTTAGCAAATCGTTGATACTAGGCATGAGGAGCCTGTTTAAGACCATAAAGAGATTTATTTAGAAGACACACATAGTCTGGATGAATGAGATCTCAAAAACCCAAGGGTTGATGCATATTAATAGTCTTAAGGAGTTGACCATGCAGAAAATCATTTTGGACATCCAACTGATAATTGGTCATAGTTGCTGGTTTCACAACAGGGCTGTAAATTTTATCACGATCAACTCCAGCTCTTTTAGACCTACCATCACGAGTCTTATAATGCTCAATAGAACCATTAGACTTCTTTTCATGACGAAAAATCCATATAGAACAAGTAATATATAAATCACAAGGTTGTGGTACTAAATCCCACGTCTTATTTTTAATAAGAGCATCATATTCCTCTTGTATAACGAATTTCCAATTCGAGCCAGAAAGGGCTAGTCTTGGGTTTTTAGGAATAAGAGAAATGGAATGGCCATTGGAGGAAATAGACAAGCTCAATTTTTGTTTTGGTTTAAAAATACCATGCATGTTGCGAGTTATTATGGTCTTGGTGGGGTGTGGTATGACATGGTCTATTTCTAGTGTGGGTTGTGGTGTTTGTGAGGTGGTAGTGGGGCTACTATTTGGGTGAGAAGGTGAGTCTATTTCTATGGGGATTGAGCTAGGTCGTGGACTTTCAGGTGAGGTAGTGTAGGAGGCTACAAAGTTGACTTTTCCATTGATGTATTAAGAAAAAGATTTAATTCATCATTAAGAAAATCATATGCAGTATTAGAAAACGTATGTAGTTTAGCAAAAGAAAATTTTTCTTCATCAAATATGACATGCCTCGAAATTATTATCTTTCTATTTGACAAATCATAATTTTTATATCCAGTATGGTTAGATGGGTAGCCCAAGAACATACACGAGGTAGAACAAGGCAGTAATTTGTTGATGGTAGTTTTACTTGGTAATTCCTTAGTTGCATAGCACAGTAAAAAGCAAGCATGTGTTGCTTTGTCCACCGCCGAAGCGGAATACATTGTGCTGGTGCGTGTTTTGCTCAAATCCTTTGGATGAAGCAGCAACTTAAGGACTTTGGACTTATATTAGAAACAATTCCCATAAAATGTGATAACACAAGTGCCATAAACCTACCCAAGAATCTCGTTTTGCACTCTAGAACCAAGCATATTGAAATAAGACATCATTTCTTACGTGATCATGTGCAAAATAGCGATTGTGTGTTTGAATTTGTTGAAACATCTAAGCAATTGGCTGATATTTTCACCAAGCCTCTCTCACGAGATACCTTCTATGTTCTTCGAAGAGAACTTGGAATTCTTGATGAAAACTATCTTGTTTAAAATTGTCTAAAAATGTTATTATATGTTTCGCATGATTAATATATTCTATGCTTCAAAATGTAAATTTGGTATGAATGCATCATATTCCTTTTATGACTCATGTTCTTGTGTGATAAGCTGAAAATGTATATATGATTGAGTAAAAGTTGCTTGATAAATGTTAAAAATCTTGGCATGCTTTTAAAACCCAAAAACATCTCGATTCTGCATATATGATGCCAGTTAATCGATTAACTATCCTCCTTAATCGATTAAAATGAGTTAGAGTAGTAAACATTTCAATTTTCATTAAATTTAATCGATTAAGATTTATTTAAATGGATTACCTAGGCTCATTTTTCTAAAACCTAAAATTGTTTACACTGCTTAATCGATTAAATGTATCACTTAATCGATTAACGGTAGTAGATATATTAGAATCAGAAACGTTTTGTGCCATTTTTCAAACCCTCTCTTCCTTTTTTTCTCTGTAAATCTCAAATACAAGAAGTAAATTCAAAATCTTAGCTTAATAGAAGCATTAAACCTCACCTCTACCCCATTTGTGCTCTTCAATTCATCTCTATTTCCCATGAAATCCCAATCCCATTTCGAAAACCCTAAGCTCTAGGTTCCCTCCCTTATCCTCCTTCATCCTCCATTACTCACGGTTTTTTATCATCAATGGAAAGATGACATTCAAAGAGGTACAAGACAACTGCTCAACACACTTGTAGGCCTGCCAATGCTTCATCTTCAAATCCAAATGTGAGGCACGATCGTGGCAATCCCTACTACTCTGTCATTCTTCAAGAGACCCGGTTGGATTTATGGGAAGGAAACCCACCTACATAAGGTATGTTGATCTTACCTGGATGGCAGAACAGAACTTCGAATTTCCGTAAGGTATGCAGGCTCAGGGTGTTGTAATGTTTTTGGAATTAACGGGTAATCTGTATCCAACTTTAATTAGGGAATTTTATGCTAATTTCCGTTATAAGGATGGTAGATATTGGTCTATGATTTCGGGAAATTTGTTTGAAATGTATAGTAGCATTTTTATGAATATGGGTGGCTTATCCACTACTGGTGTTAGCCTAGGTGATTGTGAATGGCTTACTAATTTCGATGCTGCTGTGGTATATAAATCATGTTTCAGAGGTCCTCATTTATATGTCCAGGGAGAATTGACTAAAGCTGGTTCTTTATCAATAGAAAATAGATTGCTTCACTATTTGATTGTGTACATCTTGATTCAGAGGAACACTAACCATTCACAACCTAGTGTTAATGATATGAAATTTATGTATGCTGTGAAGGAGAACATAATGGTTAATTGGCCTGAAGAAATTCTGAAGATCATGTATAATGTCTCTACATCGCAATCCAAATTGTTGCCCTACAATATCTTCATATTGAGAATTATTGACTATCTGCGTATTGACGTATCTGACACCATCGTCACAGAGACTTCTGACAAAGATCACCTTGTTGGTGAAAGCCTTATCCACAAGATGGGTATCTACAAGTATGGAAGTACTTGGCAATACCAGGAAGATTTTACTATAGTGGATTTGGAACTATCTAGTGATGAGGATTAGGCTGGTATAGATCAGTCTAATGCAGAGACTCAAGGGGAGCCATCTGGAACTGTGCAGCAAGAATCAACCTTTGGATTAGCTCAACTGGATGCCATGGAACAAAGGCTGAACAATAGGATGGACTTACACTATTAGTCTCTGAAGGACTCCTACCATACTGATTTGGAACAATTTGAGGAGCGTCATGTTGCTTACATCGATAATCACTATCAGGCTATGAGGAGCTTTGTCCAGAACACTGATGAGGCACATAATGCGAGATTTTGTGCAGAGTTTGAGAAGCTGAGATTCCTCATCCAGGGCGACAGTAGCTTGACCGTACCTGACAACAAAGATCCTCCTCCGCATCCTTAGATTAGAAGGTCTTAGATCTTAGATTGCCCTAGGTTTTGTCCTTCTACATGACTAATTTGTAGGATTTATGCTGCTTTGTAATTTCGAGACATATTTTCTCTTTGCTTTCTGGATTGTAACTCTTACTATCTACTATTGATGCAACTTTATGACTTGCTATGCATGCCGTTTTGAACTTAAATTGTTTCTACTATGGTTTCATTTTGCTTATATATGTCAAATATAGCATGATTACATGTTTACTGGTTCTTGATCATGTTTGGTTATATGTATATCTTATGCTTGATTGAGCCTACTGCTTCAATGTTATAATGTCAATACTTAATCATTCCATGCTTGATTGGT
>NC_032023.1:5273597-5299455 GCF_001865875.1 Lupinus angustifolius | reverse complement strand
ATCTCTTCTTACTTTTGACCAAATTTCATTTAGTTTATCTTTTTGATAATGTCAAAAGGGGGAGAAAGGTTATTTTGTTGTTTTAATGTGTGTATGTTGTAAATAATATCAAGCTTTCGTTGTCTAGCTATGCGCTTTAACTTTGAAATTAACAACCATTCATTCTCTGATCATCTTCAAGCTATGCATCAAAACAAATTTGGTGTTCAGTTTGTCATCATCAAAAAGGGGGAGATTGAAGTGCAATGTGTCAAGAGAGCACTTATGCTTGCCTGTGTTTTGATGAAGACAAAGGACTTAGTGAAAGCTTAAAGACAACTCAACAAATCAACATGCCAAAGATTCAAGAGCTCCATGTCTAGACTAGAGTCTTAGATGTGGCTTAGTTATTGAGTCTAGGTTAGGTAAACCTAGATCCAAATCTCACAAAGTCTAAAAACTATCATATCATTTACATGAGACATGTCATCTAGTTTATTATATGTTCATGCATTAATCATACATGTTATTTATGCATTTTAGGCATAACATAAAGGTAAAACATGTATAGTTGATAAGCATAACATATAGGTAGTTTACCAATTAACATCTTAACTGAAAATACGCCAGTTAATCGATTAAGTAAAGCTTTAATCAATTAACATGAAAAATGTTTTAACAGTTTCAACATAAAACTGAAAAATAGATTTCAGTTACTCTCTAACAGCCTGTTAATCGATTAACAGACAACTTAATCGATTAACTGGATGAAAAACAGATTTTCTATATAAATTGTTTTGTTAACAGATTTCATATACGATTTGATACATTCATACATTCATATTAGAATTGATAGGTTGCGCATTTTGATGTTCATATATGTCATATAGGCATAGGGAATTGCATGTGAGATTAGAGTGAGATAGTATTATGCTTAGGATCAACATATCATCCATTGCATATTATTATATGTATTGTTCATCCTATCTTGTTCTTGCATGATTCTTTCACTACTGTTTAGAGATCTATTAAAGGGAAAAATCACATGTTCTTCATGATTTTCATCTTATACATATTCATAGTAATTGTGAGATTTGTATAGGTTAATAGCTTGTTCTTTCTTGTTATATTTGAGCTATTTTAGTGCTTAACATTACTTTGTTCTTTGTATTGTTTATGTAACAAGGAAAGTCGTCTCTTGGTGATTGGGTAAGATCAAACCAAGGTATAGGTTCTGGGAACTCAAGAAGGGAGCATTCAAGGTCTTGTAATTGGAAGTGTGTTTGTAAGACACATTGGTTTCAATTTTAGTGAAGAAAAATCTCTCGGATCAGAGGGGAGGACTGGATGTGGTTTTGTAGTGGATCGCAAAATGAACCAGTATAAAAACCTTGTTGTAGACTGCTTTTGTCCCTTATCTCTTTACTGTTTTTAGTATCGTTTAATTGTCTATTGAAGCTGATATTTTGAATATAGCATTACTGCCAAATAAAGATCATTTGAGTTCAAATATATCTGCTAAATCAATTCTGTATAATCTGTAATTGGTTGTGTAATTAAGCCAGTCAGCAACTGCAATTTTTGTGCGACTTAATCGATTAAGTCATATCATTAATTGATTAACTGGGCAAGTTTCCAAAATAGGGCTTTGGGGCAAATAGCGGTAAGTGGGAACCGCGACACCTATTCAAACCCCCCCCCCCTCTTCGAGGTGTATTCTGTCACTGATATCTAACACAAACCTGTGTAACTTTTAATTGCAATTGTTCCTTTGCCTTTTGTTACAATATATGTCCCATTTCCAATTCTGACTTTGGAAATAGCAGTTTTTTCAAGCTCTCTGAAGAGCTCACGATCATAATTCATGTGGTTTTTACAACCACTATCAATGAGCCAACTTTCTATAGAACCGTTGGCATCAAAATATGAGACTGTGAACAGTTGCTCTTCTTCTGGTTGATCATCAATAATATTAGCTTCTCCTTGTTGTTGTTGTTGTTGAGACTTGCATATTTTTTCCATGTGCCCTAATTGACTACACTTATAACATCTTGCATCATGCCTCCACCAACATATGTTTTGTGGATGATTAGTTTTTTTTGCAGTATGAGCGGGATGAAAAGACTTCATTATTGTTACGTTTGTTATTGTACTTGTTGTTTGTAGAACCTGTATGTTTGTGGTTATTATTTTGCCTTTTTTTCTTGTCTTTCCAACCATTTTTATTTTGTAGTTTGGTTTGGAAAGCACTCTCTATAGATCCTTATTGCCTCATAAGTTTCATTTGTTCTTGTGCCTGTAATGCATTCAACACTTCTGCCAAGGTGATGCCTGACATATCCTTAGACATTTCCAGAGATGAAATTGCAGCTTCATAATTTTCAGGAAGTGTAACTAGAATCTTTTGAACTATTCTAGAATCATAAAATTCAGTACCAAGAAGTCTTACATTGTTGGCAATGGCTAGAAGTTTATCAGAGTACTCCTTGATTGTTTCTGAGTCTCTCGCTCTTTGCATTTCGAATTCTCGGATCAAATTCATCACTTGCATCCCTTTGACCATTTCATCTCCCTCATATTCTTGCTTCAAAAAATTCCAGATTTCACAGGTTGTTTTCAGTGTCATTATTCTCTTAAAAATGGTGGGTGAAACAACTGCATATAGACATGCTTTTGCTTTGGACTTTTTTTGCTTCATCTCCTTCTCATTTTTAATTTGTGCAACAGTTGGATTGTGTGGAAGAGTTGGAATGACATAATCTTGTTCAATGGCATCCCATAGATCACTAACATCCAAGAAAGCTTTCATTGTAACAGTCCATACATGATAATTCTTTCCAGTAAACACCAGAGGTGAACATGCAGTAGACAGTACTTATGAATTCATTTTGACAATTTTAGGCAATAGAAGGTAATAGAGAAAGTGTTTTGGTTGTGTTTGGTTTGTGTTTTTTCTCACAGATCCCTCAAGATATAGCACTAAATATCAATTTGATGGTTATGTAGCAAACAAAAGTGCAGAGAGGAAATGTGTTCTGTGGAAGACAATATCTTATTCATCTACAAGACACATGATTTATACACAATGAAAAGAAAATTGATGCAAAAAAATAAATTTCTTATATGAATAGCATAATGAGTCACATAAGTGCTCTAACATTGTAGGTGAAATATTCTTAACTGTCATATTGACTCTTTATTTCTTAATGAATATTCCTTATTGCCTAATGAATACTCCTTATTGTTTAACGAATAGAAACATAACAGATTCTGAGTCATATTAATCAACATTTACTAAGTCACTTGACAAGAAATTCACCACTATAAATCATAAAGCATAAACCACTATTCCTCTCCAATCTTTTAACCCATAACCTACATTTTGTCGTTTTTAAAATGAATCCGTAGATTCTGGACCCTCTTCATTTTTTATAGGAAAACACGTTAGAAAATGAAGAATGAGAAGAAGACATGGAGCTTTTCAAAGTGGAAGGGAAGTTGAAAGAGTTTGTGATGTTAATACAACAATAAAAAAATAGGAGCAATTAGTAGTTGAAGAAAGCTTATAATAGGCATCCATATCAAACGGATTAGTGGTTTTTTTTTCAGGCTAGTGCTCCTATGGTTTATTATTTTTCAATGTCCCCAACTACAACGTGGCAAAAGTATATAACGGGAATGATATGTTGCTTTGTTGCCTCATGAGCTTCCTCACTTTCATTGCATCTCATTATATCTATAGTAGTTTCGGTTCCTTGCCTTTGTAACCGATGGATATTTTTTAAAGGTAACCGAAAATAAATCAAGAGTTTATTAAATCTATTATAAAATTAATTAATTAAAATAAATGAGTCCGTAATCTAATCAAATGATGGTTAAGAATTAAAGTAAAAATTGGTCTGTAACATCTAATCAAATGCTATTTTTGATAAAAATCAATTGTTTTGAAACCTTTGTATTTTTTATTTTATAAGAATAGGTCGGACAAAATTGAGTGTTCACAATCACCATGATTGAAACTCAACATAATGTTAGGATTAAAGTTGTTAAGCCTGACAATGAACTAACATTCTCTATGTTCTCATTCTATTCTTCAAAAGGCATTTTACATCAAACCTCTTTTATATACACTCCAGAACATAATGGAGTGGTTGAAACGAAACACAAACATATTTTAAATATAATTAGAGCTCTATTCGTGCCAAGCCTTGTTCTAAAAGTCTACTGGACACATGCTCTAAAGCATGATGTCCACATCATAAATTTGTTGCCTACTCCAATACTCCAAGGCTTATCCTTCATGAGACTCTACATCATAAGAAGCATGACTTTCAACAACTTAGAGTGTTTGGATCCTTAATCTATGTTAGCACTTTACCTATCAAGAGGACCAAACTAGACTTAAGAGTTACCAAATGTGCCTTCCTTGGATATAATGATGGGACAAAATGATACTTGGTCTTCAATCTCTCCAATAGAAAGTTAGAAGTCAAAAAATGTAATATTCTATGAAAATGTTTTCCCCTCTAAGACCAACCAACATAACCCATCCTCACCTATAGACATCCACCCTCCTACTAAAACAAATGATACTTTATTTAATGACATTTTTTCTATACCAGCACCTTTGATCTCCTGCCAAGCTAATAGAACCTAGAATCCCCAACTCAACAACAACCTCATGATGATGTTCCCTACCATACACCAACCAATACTCAATTACCAAACCAAAATCAAAATGACTTTCCAGTTGAGCATGATACACAAATTAGAAGAAGCTATAAAACTAGTAGACCACCTCATTACCTACAAGATTATCATTATGCTCTCGTGGCAAAATCAAAGATACAATGTTCCTTACCTTATCCCATATCCTCTTACCTGTCCTACCATAATCTATCCTACAACTATAAACACAACATTTTAAACATGACCACACATATAGAACCCAAGACCTACACCCAAGTCATTACCTCTTCCCATTGGAGATAGGCCATCATCAAAGAACTTGGAGCACTAAATGAAAATTATCATACATGGAAAATCATTGATTTGCTTAATGATAAGGTTCCCATTGGATGCAAATAGGTATTCAAAATTAAATACATATCTGATGGAAGCATAGAAAGATACAATGCTAGGTTAGTATCTAAAGGATACACCCAAACAAAGGGAGTGAATTACATTGATAAATTTGCGCGTTTTGCTAAACTTAGCACTATTAGATGTAAATAATGTATTTTTACATGGTAATTTGATTGAGGAGGTATACATGATTCTACCCCTAGACTTGGACAACAAGGTACCTAACCAAGTCCACAAGCTTGAGAAGTTCCTCTATGGACTCAATCAGGCTAGCAAACAATGGTTTGTTAAGCTTTCCCTATTTTCAACTAAGTGTGGACATCACGAATCCTGAAGTGATCACTACCTGTTTGTGAAACATACCTCCAAAACTTCAATTACCATTATACTTGTGTATGTTGATGATATTATCTTGTGTGGAAATTAGACTAAGGAGATTAACAATGTTAAGGTATCCTTGGATCATGTTTCCAAAGTCAAGGATCTAGGAGACCTCAAATTTTTTCTTGGTTTTGAAATAGCTAGAAAACATACAGGGATATGTGTGAATCAAAGAAAGTATGTCTTAAAAATTGTTTCAGATGCAGACCTATTAGCTTGCAAACCTTCCACTACACCAATGATAGTAGGTGCTCACTTGGACGAAGATTCAAGCAAACCTTATCGAGATCTAATGACATACATAAGATTGATAGGAAGGCTCATTTGCCTTACCTATTCAAGACCTGATCTAGCTTTCTCAGTCCACCAATTGGCTCAATTTATGGCCTCACCTACATGCACACACCATGAAGCATTTCTTAGAGTGGTAAGATACATCACCTAATCTAGCCTTCTCATTCCACCAATTGACTCAAATTATGGCCTCACCTACCTGCACACACCATGAAGCAGCTCTTAGAGTGGTAAGATACATCAAGGGTACAACAACTATTGGATTCTTCTTCCCTTCATCATCTTCTACACAACTCAAGGCTTATAGTGATAGTGATTGGGAAGCATTCCCTTATACTAGAAGATCCATCACAAGATATTGTGTTTACCTAGACAACTCTTTTATATCATGGAAGTTAAGAAACAAAAGATAGTATCCAGAAGCTCATGTGAAGCTGAATAAACAGCCATGACAATCACAACTTGTGAACTCAAATGGTTAACATACTTCCTCGTAGAGCTACACATTTCTTCATATTCTTTTTAACTTCTCTACTATGACAACCAATCAGCACTACACATAGCATCCAACCCAATTTTTGACGAAAGAACCAAACATATTGAGGTAGATTGTCACACAGTTAGAGAACAATGCTATCATGGAGCTAGCAAACAATGGTTTGTTAAGCTTTCCCTATTTTCAACTAAGTGTGGACATCACGAATCCTGAAGTGATCACTACCTGTTTGTGAAACATACCTCCAAAACTTCAATTACCATTATACTTGTGTATGTTGATGATATTATCTTGTGTGGAAATTAGACTAAGGAGATTAACAATGTTAAGGTATCCTTGGATCATGTTTCCAAAGTCAAGGATCTAGGAGACCTCAAATTTTTTCTTGGTTTTGAAATAGCTAGAAAACATACAGGGATATGTGTGAATCAAAGAAAGTATGTCTTAAAAATTGTTTCAGATGCAGACCTATTAGCTTGCAAACCTTCCACTACACCAATGATAGTAGGTGCTCACTTGGACGAAGATTCAAGCAAACCTTATCGAGATCTAATGACATACATAAGATTGATAGGAAGGCTCATTTGCCTTACCTATTCAAGACCTGATCTAGCTTTCTCAGTCCACCAATTGGCTCAATTTATGGCCTCACCTACATGCACACACCATGAAGCATTTCTTAGAGTGGTAAGATACATCACCTAATCTAGCCTTCTCATTCCACCAATTGACTCAAATTATGGCCTCACCTACCTGCACACACCATGAAGCAGCTCTTAGAGTGGTAAGATACATCAAGGGTACAACAACTATTGGATTCTTCTTCCCTTCATCATCTTCTACACAACTCAAGGCTTATAGTGATAGTGATTGGGAAGCATTCCCTTATACTAGAAGATCCATCACAAGATATTGTGTTTACCTAGACAACTCTTTTATATCATGGAAGTTAAGAAACAAAAGATAGTATCCAGAAGCTCATGTGAAGCTGAATAAACAGCCATGACAATCACAACTTGTGAACTCAAATGGTTAACATACTTCCTCGTAGAGCTACACATTTCTTCATATTCTTTTTAACTTCTCTACTATGACAACCAATCAGCACTACACATAGCATCCAACCCAATTTTTGACGAAAGAACCAAACATATTGAGGTAGATTGTCACACAGTTAGAGAACAATGCTATCATGGACTCATCAAACTCCTACCCACCCCTTCTCATATTCAACTAGTAGATGTTATAACAAAATTATTAGGAGCCAAGGATTTTAACTCTACTCATCTTAAGTTAGGATTCATCAACATAGGTGCCATAATATACTCTTGAGTGAGGATAGCAAATAACTGACCAAGGGAATAAGCACCTGGCCGAGGAAACCACACACCATGCCTATCAAATGGCCTCATCAAACTCCTACCCACCCCTTCTCATATTCAACTAGTAGATGTTATAACAAAATTATTAGGAGCCAAGGATTTTAACTCTACTCATCTTAAGTTAGGATTCATCAACATAGGTGCCATAATATACTCTTGAGTGAGGATAGCAAATAACTGACTAAGGGAATAAGGACCTGGCCGAGGAAACCACACACCATGCCTATCAAATGGCCTCATCAAACTCCTACCCACCCCTTCTCATATTCAACTAGTAGATGTTATAACAAAATTATTAGGAGCCAAGGATTTTAACTCTACTCATCTTAAGTTAGGATTCATCAACATAGGTGCCATAATATACTCTTGAGTGAGGATAGCAAATAACTGACCAAGGGAATAAGCACCTGGCCGAGGAAACCACACACCATGCCTATCAAATGGCCGAGATACTATGCACCATGACCAAGCCAACATGGGCCATTATGATCGAGACACTATGCGCCATGACCTAGACAACACGGGCCACCTAACTAAAACCATGCGACGTGACCGAGACACTAGCCAAGTATCTGATCGATGCAACACGAATCGAGACTGAGGCACAACGACTTATGGCCAAGCCAACTTGGCACAGTTTGGTCGAGGCACAATGACCTATGGCCAAGCCAATTTGGCACAATTTGACCGAGGTGATGCATACCAAGATATAATAGCAAGTTGCTTAAGGCACAAGCAACCATTATAAATTCATCTACACCCATAAAATTATAAAATCGATTATAACCCTTAGTTTAGACCAATAAGAACCAGTTATTTGTGTTAGTTACTATGTAATTATAATCTTCATTCCATTTTAATCATTCAATGTATTAAAATATACACATTCAGTAAAACAACTTGAGGTATTATTCATCATCTCTTACATTGCACTTCATTTGTGTTTTACTAAGTCTTTGTTGATTTTCTCCTAATTTTATGCTTACCATTTTATTTTAATTTTTCTATTGTCTTAGATGATAGGAATTAAAACAATTGACATATTTATTATCCAAGAAAACAAATGATGAGGATCAAGCCAAAGAAGATGACATAAAAAGCCAACATGACCAGCCATATCGAGTCACCAATGAGTTAGGATGCATGCTAGATCGAGTCAGGATGTGCTAAGACAAGGGTCAAGATCTGTGCTAGGAGCGTACTAGAGTGTTAGCCACATCATACCAGCATAACACACTTGACCGAGCCACGCCACCTGCTAAAGGCTAAGACATAACTAGCCAAGGACGAGGCCTAGGCTCATGCTAGAGGCTAATATTACAGCATGTCAGTATGCATAGGCGATGCATAGTAGTTTGTATGCGCCACAAGCAATCCTTGTAAATCTAAGTTTGGTTAATTGTGACACATGTAAATAGATTGTAAAGTAAGTTATAATTTAGTTATTTAGTTTTGTATAATAGGAGGAACTTCATTCATTGTAAAATCAACATATTCATTTTTCAATTTCAATCAAAGAGAGAATTATTCATCTTCTTCCTTATTCTCTTCTCTTTCATTTCTTGTTTAATTTTTTCATTGCTACATTATTTGATATTGTTGAGATCAAAATATTATATGGTGTTAGATTTATTTTATGAAGAGCTCTACTATATTCAATATCTTTCATTCTTTCCTCTATGAATCCTTCAAATTCTACAAATCCTCAAATGAATTCATCACGAGATCCAAGCTCACCTAATTATGTTCATCAGTCAAAAAATCCAAAAAATGAATTAGCTTCATCTTTGCTTAACAATGAACACTATCACCAATCGACAAGGTCCATGATGATGAGCTTGATCCCCAAACAAAAGCTTGCATTGTTGATGGTTCAATACAAATGTCGTCCATATCAGATCTTGTGTGTCCAACCTGGGAAAAGGGAAATATCATTTTGATTTATTGGATGACCTGGTGAGTATGTCCTTCAATTTCTTAAAGTATAATTTGGGTAGACAAGGCATATGATTTTGGATGAACTTAAAGAAAGATTGTCCTAAGGAAATCTTTTTAGAATTACAAACCTGCAAGATTCCATAGCAAACTTTAAATAAGGAGATTTGAGTGTAAGCAATTACTTTATAAAATTAACAATTTTATGGGGTGAGTTAGATAACTTGAGGATCCTTCTTAAATGTAATTGTGTATACTTCTATTCTTGCATGCAATCATAGATGTTAAGAAATACATAACAAATGATGTGGTTATTAGATTCCTAGAAGGATTACATGACCCTTATTCTAGTGTGAGGTCATAAATCATGCTAATTGAGCCCTTTTTAAACATGAGTAGAATGTTCTCCCTAGATGTGCAGTAAGAGAGACAATGTATGGTCAAGAATTAGATACAAAGGCCATGGCAGTGGGTAATAATTAGAAAAGAGGTGGCGTTTTAGGGAGAAATTCCAATGTGGATAAGAATTTTTGTAGACGAAACTCAAACTTCTATTGTAGAGGTTATTGAAATAAAACCTTAAATTTATGGCAGTTTTGTACCCACTATAAAAAGAGTGGTCACACAGTTGAAATTTGTTATCGATTACATGGGTTTCTAGCAAATTTGCAGTTCACAAAGAGTGAACAAGTCAACCATGACATTGCAATAGGAGTCAAAGGTTGAAAGTGTGATTGACTCACTTGGTTTTGATGAAGACAAACACTTTAAGAAGACAAGGACTATAGGAAAGCTTGAAGATGAAGACAACTCTACAAATAACATGCCAAGACTCAAGATCATCATACTCTTAGGAGAAAAATTTATGTTTTATAGAAGTCCTAAGATGATTGTATAGATTGAGTCTAGGTTAGGTGAACCTAGGATGAAAGTCTCACTAGGCCTAAAAATGACTTACTTAAAATGAGACATTTTATTCATCCATACATGATTAAATAGTATTCATGCATTGTATTGATCATATATGATTTTATTGCATAAAATAGTACTTATTTTAAAATTATGTATTACATACACATACATCATGTAGAAGGTTCATTTCATATCAAAGAAACTACTTTTCAACTCTGCTACTCGATTACCATGAAGTGATTATCAATTATCTAGCCATGTAATCTAATAATCGATTATTCAAAGTTCCAGTAGCTAAATATTTAGATCTCTTGGCACCAATAATCGACTACCAAAGTAATAATAAATTATGTCTATCAGATATCTTGTTTTTAGCTAGTTGATATTCGATTACCAGTTTAGATTATCGACTAGATCTAACAGTAAATAGTTTTGTATAAAAACCATTTTTCTTCTCAATGATTCACTATCATGGTTTTCAAAACTTCATATTTTCTTAGAATTCTCTGAGCAAAATCTTGTGTTGAATAGAGTTAGTGTTTCTTTAAATTTTAAGAGTGAAAAGAGATTGAATTTTCATATTCTTTTCATTAGAGTGCACATTCACAAAACCTTGAATTCATCTTCATTAGAATCTAGGGTTATTGTTAGATATCTGTCTTTAGGTTTAGTTCTGATTTTAGTGTTGAATTAGCACATTCATGGTGCATATTACTCGGATTTATTTTTCTTTAGCCAAGTGAATTGATATTCTCAAGGTTGTTGAGAATTAGAGTTAGAATCTAGCTAAGGTTAGGATTTGTATCTTCACACTTCACAAAGGCCTTGAATTCATCTTCATTAGAATCTAGGGTTATTGTGAGATATCTGTCTTTAGGTTTAGTTCTGAGTTTAGTCTTGAATTAGCACATTCATGGTGCATATTACTCGAATTTATTTTTCTTTAGCCAAGTGAATTGATATTCTCAAGGTTGTTGAGAATTAGAGTTAGAATCTAGCTAAGGTTAGGATTTGTATCTTCACACTTCACAAAGGTCTTGGTTAGGAGTGATTAGCGGTTGTGACTATACCATGAGCAGTAGTTGAGTATCCTAAGTGACGGGTTAGAGGTCAAACTAACGTGAGAGAATCTAGGACCATGAAATGAGCATTTGTAAAGTCATTGGAAGTGTGTTTGTAAGATACATTTGATTCCATAGTGAAGAAAATCTCTTCAGATCGGAAGGGGAGGCCTGAATATAGTTTGCAAGTGGAACGACAAACGAATCGTGATAAAAATCATTGGCGCACTCTTCCATCCCTTTTATCTCTTTACAATTCAAGTTTTACATATTTTGTTATTGATTCTTTATGTTACTTATTTGACTCTTGATTTACACATTGTTGATTTAGCTTTGATATACTATCATTAACTAACTTGAATTTGTAAATATATTTTTGGTAAAATTAGTTTTGCAAGAAACCGTATCCTTCAAGATTTCAAGAATTAGAATAATTGATTATTATTTGATAATAATCAATTACTATGTATAATAATCGATTACCCTGTGTAATAATCGATTATCCTAGACTATTTTTTAATATTTTCGATTAACCGATAAAGCGACTTTAGTAAACCGCTACACCTATTCACCCCCTCTAGGTGTGTTTTACTCTATGTTTACCCAACAAGTGGCATCAGAGCTAGTGTGGTCGTGTTAGCTTAACCGCTTATATTGTTGATCCTAGGCGAAGATCACTATGGTCTTTACTAACCCTTTTGCAGCAATGATGCATCCGTCAATCGCCCTCCGGTTTTCAGTAGTGAGAGATATGCCTACTAGAAGGTTCACATGAGAATATTCAATGAAGCTATTGACACAAATATTTGGGAGGTAGTAGTCAATGGTCACTATATTCCACTATACCTAGTGGAAGGTGAGACTAAATAAATACCTAAAAGTCTATGGGCAGATGATGAAAAACAAAAAATCTAGCACAATTTGAAAGCGAAGAACATCATCATGTCTACGCTTCGTATGATGATTTTTGTAGAGTCTCACAGTGTAGTAGTGATGAGGAAATGTGGGATTCCATACAATTAACCCATGAAAGCACTAGTGAAGTCAAGCGTGTGCGGCTAAATGCCTTTGCACATGAGTATTAGTTGTTTAGAATGTTTCCTATTGAGTTTATTAGTGATATGCAGAAAAGGTTTACTCATATAGTTAATCATTTAGATGCATTGGATAAATCCTTTGCCAAAGGTGAACTAACAAATAAAGTGTTAAGATGTCTTAACAGGAATCGACAACCTAAGGTGACAGTCATCATGGAGTCAAAGGACTTGGATTCTGTGATACTCACTACAATTTTTAGCTAACTCCAACAACATGAAATGAAGTTGGGTCGCTTGATATTGGATGAGGAATCGGATAAAAGGAAGAATGACATATCTTCAAAAGCCTCTACATCACAAAGGCAAGAAGATAGACTTGATGATTATGATTCAGATTCCAATGATGAAATCTTGATGCTTCTAGTACAAAAATTCAGCAACTTCCTCAAGAGGAAAGGTGAGCTGAAAAGGTTTCAACGAAAAGAGGCCAAACAATCAATCAGAAAAGGCAAGGTTGCCAAGGAATGTCTCACTTGCCACTAGGGCTGGAAACGAGTCGAACCGAGTCGAACCAGAGTTCAGCTTGGTTCAACTCGATAAGGATTGGCTCGGCTCGAGTTCGATACGAGTTATTATTTTAGCTCAAGTTCGGCTCGGTTAAAGTTCGCGAACTGTTCGGTTCAGTTCGAATAGTTCATTTGAACAACTCAAATAATTAATTAAATTTTGAAAAAAATACTTCAAAAAAGTTATATACATATAAATATAATCTTTTTTTTATATATAATAACAATAAATATTAAAAAATAATGTATGGGTCATAATAAACTTAAAAAATTTGTTTATATATATATATATCGAGTCAGCTCATGAACCAAACAAGTCGAACAATATTCAACTCAAGTTCAACTCGTTTATTTAATGAGCTCAATTTCTAGCTCAAGTTCAGCTCATTTGGTTCATGAACCAAGTTTATCGAGCTAAATAACGAATCGTGTTTTGAACGAATACCGAGTTGGTTCGGTTCATTGCCAGCCCTACTTGCCACGATTGCAGAAATAAGGGACATATGAGATATCAATGCTCAAACTATCTTACAAAGGTTGAGAAAGACAAGAACGATACTCGAGATTTCAAATCGAAGAAGGCTTACATTGTATGGAATGATCCCGAAGAGGAGTCAACATGGAGCACCTCAGAGGAGGTAGACACAACAAAGTTGTGCCTTATGGCCAAAACTCAAGATTCTTGTAGCTTGAATGAGCATGGAGAATCTAGTGAAGTACAATATTTTGAAACTAGTTCATATTCGGATAATTCTAAAAATTCACCTACATATGATGAAGTCTATAATGCCTTTGTTGAACTACATGATGAATTAAAGAAATAAGCAAAAATTAACGTAGTTAGAAGTAAAGTCATTCTTTTGCATGAAAATAAACTAGTCAAAATGCAACATGAATTGAATGAATTAAAGTTATAAAATGAGACTTTTGATCTTATATATGCTTGTGCTTCATGTGATTCTTCTTATAAATTAATTGAGACACCTATATGTGAAAATTGCAAAATTTTAAAAGCTGGAAATTTTGTTTTGAAGCCGAAAATTGCATGTTTCACATATAGTAGTCAAAACCTTGACAATTTACTTGCTACTTCAAGAAATGTAGGTAACCGGGCTAGTTTAGGTTATAAACAAGCTAAGAAAAGGAGGTCATATAGAAAACAAGTAGCTCATAATCATAACATGCATCAAAATAACTTGCCTACTTGTTTTAATTGTGGAATTTATGGCCATACTTCCATCTCTTGTCATATAAGAAGGCAGGGAGTGCCTAGTGATAAATTTATAGGGATACAAAAAGGACTAGCTCCATTGGTTACTAACATAAAGGGACCCAACATAATTTGGGTACCTAAAAGTATCAAGTGATTTTGTTTTGTAGGTATGCCTCTGAACTCACAGACAACATTGTATCTTGATAGCGATTGTTCGAGGCATATGATAGGTGATAGGTCAAAATTCCTTGAACTATCATTCAAATAAAATGGAAATGTCACATACGGCAATAACAATCAAGGAATAATACTCGAAGTCGGAAAGATAGGTAATATTTCGCAAGCTATTATCGACGATGTCCTTTACGTAGAAGGGTTGGAGCATAACATCCTAAGCATAAACCAACTATGTGATCGAGGTAATAAAGTATCTTTCGATTCTAAGTGATGTATTATTCACAATGGCATGGATAGTAAGAATAAATTCATTGGTCATATAATTAACAACATTTATATGATTGACTTGGAAGATATCACTTCTTTTGTTTTCAAAATGCTTTATTTTGAAATAAAGTGATGTTTGGATTTGGCATCAACGAGTAGCACACATTCACTTAAAACACCTAGAAAAAGTGTCATCTAAGGATTTAGTAGTTGGGCTTCCAAAACTGAATTTTAAAAGAAATGAATTTTGCGACACTTGTCAAAAGTGCAAGCAAGTCAAGAACTCGTTTTCATCAAAAACTATGATATCCACAGCTAGGCCATTGGAATTACTCCACATGGACTTGTTTGGACCCTCATAGGTTATGAGTTTTGGTGGCAGCTACTACGCGCTCGTAATAGTTGATGACTATTCTAGATTTTTGTGGACATTATTTCTTGCATTAAAAAGTGATACTTTTATATCTTTTAAGAATCTTGTCAAACAACTCCAAAACCAATTTACTCATAAAATTGTGTTTATTCATAGTGAACATGGTGGTGAATTCGAAAACCACCTGTTTGAAAAATTATGCGAGAAACATGGTATCCATCACTAATATCATGCTCCTTGAACCCCTCAACAAAATGGAGTTGTTGAGAGGAAGAATCCAGTTTTAGAGGAGGTGGCTAAAACTACGTTAAACGAGAGCAAAGTTTCAAAATATTTTTGGGCAGACGGAGTGCATTCTATGTGCTATGTGATTAATAGATTACTAATTAGGCCTTCATTTTTATAAACAACTTATGAATTATTAAAAGGTCGTAAACCAAATATTTCTCATCTTCATGCTTTTGGTTGTAAGGAAAGTTTGACCCAAAAGCTGATGAGAGTATATTTCTTGGTTACTCTACACATAATAAAGCTTATACAATTTATAATAAACAAACTAGCAAGTAGAAGAATATGGTTTTATACATTTTGACAAATCTTCTCCAAAAGAGAAGAGAAGGGTTGTTTGTGATGACGTTTCAGGTGCTTTAGAAGACGCTTATACAAAAGATGTTGTAATATAACATTTGGTACAAAATCATCATGGAGTAAGTCAAGATCATTAGGATATGCCTATAGTGTGGAAGACAAAGAAAAACGACCTCATCGATAAAGTAATATGTGACATTTCTAAGGGAGTAGTAACTTGAAACTCTTTACATAATATTTGCAATTTTGGTGCTTTTATTTCACAAATTGAGCTAAAAATGTTAACAAGGCCTTAGAAGATGAACATTGGGGTATAACTATGCAATAAGAGCTAAACCAGTTTGAGCGAAACAATGTATAAGACTTGTTCCATGAGCCAAGTGATCATCTTGTCATTGGCACAAAATGGGTCTTTCGTAAGAAATTGAATGAATTGGACTTGATAACAAAAAAACAAAGCAAGATTAATGGCTCAAGGTTATAATCAATATGATGAAACCTACACCCCTATTGCTAGGTTGTAAGCCATTAGAATGTTATTAGCCTATGCATCTATTTTAAATTTCAAACTCTTTCAAATGGACGTAAAAAGTACCTTCTTGAATGGTTATATTCAAGAAGAGGTGTATGTTATGCAACCTCATGCTTTTGAGAACTTTAAATATCCAACCCATGTTTTTAAGCTTAGAAAGGCTCTTTATGGGTTGAAACAAGTGTCAAGTGCTTGGTATGAGAGACTAAGCTCATTTCTATTAGAAAAAGGGTTGTGAGGGATAAGGTTGACACCGTACTTTTGATATCAAAATCTGAAAATAATATATTATTAGTGCAAATATATGTAGATGATATTATCTTTGGTGCTACTAATGATATTCTATGTAAGGAATTTTCAGATTTAAAGAGAGGGAAGTTTGAGATGTCTATGATAGGAGAATTAACATTCTTCTTAGGGCTACAGATAAAGCAATTGAGTAACGAAATCTTTGTTCACCAATCGAAGTACTGTAAGGAGCTTTTAAAGAAATTCGATATGGACAAATAAAAGGAAGCTTATATACCAATGACATCATCTTGCTACCTTGATAAGAATGAAAAGGGAAAAGTTGTTAAGGTAACTAAGTATCATGTTATTATTGGTTCATTATTATATCTTACATCAAGTAGACCCAATATTATACTCAGTGTGTGTATGTGTGCTAGATACCAATTATCACCTAAAGAGTCACATTTTTCAGTTGTAAAACGCATCTTGAAGTATTTGAAAGGATCTATAAACAAGGGACTATGGTATCTTAGAGATTCCTCCCTCTCTTTGATAGGGTACTCGAATTCCGATTTTTCCATATGCAAATTGGACCGTAAGAGTACAAGTGGGACTTGCCACCTTTTAGGTAGCACCCTATTGTCATGGCACAACAAAAAGCAAGCTTACGTTGTTTTATCAACTGCCAAAGCGGAATACATTGCCACTAACGTGTGTTGCACTCAAATCTTATGGATGAAGTAATAATTATTAGACTATGGTATAAATCTTGCTGAATACATCGGCTAAGAAAAACATTCTTAAGATCTATCCCCAACCAAGAAACGTTCTAAACTCAAGACCTCTAAGTCTTGGTGAAGACTCGCTGAGTCTCTTTGGTGGTACAATACCAAGAGACGATTTCCCTTATTACAATACAAAAAAGTACAAAAAACAGAGTATTATCAAGCACAATGTAGCTCAAAATATCACAATTAAATCACAACTAAAAATCCTATACAAGACTCATAAGTAAGCATGAATATGCATGAGTTAATTGATGTGCGAAAACAGAGAATATCTATCCTAGAATTCTTCTAAATAAATGCAAGAATCATGCAAAAGAAGATAGCAAATGATAATACATTAATCACATGCAACTAGATCACAATTAAACTCTAAACATGATACTATCTCTCACTATCTCACAATGCATTTTTCTCTACCTAAATGACACAAGTGAGCATGAAAAATATGCAACTTAGCAATTCTAAAATGAATGATATGATGTATGGTGCAAGACCTAAAAACACAGTTTATATAAGCTTTCTGAGACCCAGCTAGTCAATTAAGTGCCCTTTTAATCGATTAACGGGCTGTTGAGAATTACTGATTTCAGTTTTTTCAGTTATCTGTTAAAACCGAATTCACATTAATTGATTAACTCATTCCTTAATCGATTAACTGTCATATTTTTCAGCTAAGTGGTAAAATGGTATACTACCTATATGTTATGCTTATCAACTATACATGTTTTACCAATATATTATGTCTATGATGCACAACTAACATGTATAATTGATGCATGAACATATAATAATCTAGATGACATGTCTCATGTAAATGATTTGATTATTTTTGAGACTTGTGAGAATTGCACATAGGTTTACCTAACCTAGACTCAATATCTGAGACACATATCTTATGACTCTAAAAATGACTCTTGTAAGACTTAGTCTAGATATGAGATCCTTGATTCCATGGCATGTTGATTTGTTGGGTCATCTTCAAGCTTTCAATGAATCCTTTTCTTCATCAAAACATAGGCAATTTAATAGTGCAACACTTTGACACTTGCACTTTCAACAAGGACTTTAAGAAGACAATGACTATAAGAAAGCTTGAAGATAAAGATAACTCTACAAACAACATGCCAAGACTTAAGGTCGTCATAGTCTTAGGGAAAACTTTTATGTTTTATAGAAGTCATATGATGATTGCTTAGATTGAGTCTAGGTTAGGTGAACCTAGGATGAAAGTCTCACAAGGCCTAAAAATAACTTACTTAAAATGAGACATTTCATTAATCCATACATGATTAGATAGTGTTCATGCGTTGTATTGACCATACACGATTTTATTGAATAAAATAGTACTTATTTTAAATCATGCATTACAAACACATACATCATGTAGGAGGTTCATTTCACATCAAAGAAACTACTTTTCAACTTTGCTAATCGATTATCATGAAGTGATTATCAATTATCTAGCCATGGGATCTGATCATCGACTAGGTATTGGCAAAATCGATTATTCAGAGTTCTAGTAGCTAAAGATTTAGATCTCTTGGCACCAATAATCGATTACCAAAGTAATAATCGAGTATGTCCATCATATATCTTGTTTTTAGCTAGTTGATAATTTACTACCAGTTTAAATAACCAATTAGATCTAATAGAAAACAGTTTTGTATAAAAAACATTTTTCTTCTTATTGGTTCAATATCTTAGTTTTCAAAATTTCATATTTTCTTAGAATTCTCTGAGTGAAATATTGTGTTGAATAGAGTTAGTTTTACTTTGAATTTCAAGAGAGAAAATATATTGAATTTTCATATTCTTTTTATTATAGTGCATATTCATAAAATCATGCATTAATCTTCATTAGAATCTATGATTCTTTTGAGATTTATGTCTTTAGGTTTAGTTCCGAGTTTAGTGTTGAATTAGCACATTCAAGGTGCATATTACCCGAATTTATTTTTCTTTAGCCAAGTGGATTGATATTCTTAAGGTTGTTGAGAATTAGAGTTAGAATTTAGTTGAGGTTAGGTTTTGTATCTTCACACTTTACAAAGGTCTTGGTTGGGAGTGATCAGCAGATGTGACTATATCATGAGTAGGTGTTGAGTATCCTAAGAGACGTGTTAGAGGTCAAACTGACGTGAGAGACTCTAAGGCCAAGCAAGGAGGGTTTGTAAAGTCATTGTAAGTGTGTTTGTAAAATACATTTGATTTCATAGTAAAGAAAATCTTTTGAGATCAGAAGGGGAAGCCTAGATATAATTGCAAGTGGATCGCAAATGAATCGTGATAAATTTCTTTAGCGCACTCTTCTATCCCTTTATCTCTCACAATTCAGTTTTTATATATTTTGTTATTGATTCTTTATATTACTTAATTGACTCTTGATCTGTACATTGTTGATTTAGCATTTGATATATTGTCATTATGTAATTTGAATTTGTAAAGATTTTTTTTGGTAAAACTTGTTTTGCAAGAAACTGTATCATTCAAGATTTCAGGAATCAGAATAATTAATTATTGTTTCATAATAATCGATTATCTTGGATTGTTTTTTTTAATATTCTCGATTAACCGGAAAAGTATCTAAGTGTATTTTACTATGTCATTACCCAACAAATTATGTCATGGACACCAATATGAATGAACAACACAACAATGATAATCAAGGCTAAGAGCACCATAAGGAGAAAGATAATGGGACTGTGTTAGGATTGAGGCGACAACAATATCGAGACCTTGTTATTATGTTTCAGCAATCAAATTCAATGGGAACATTGTTGGGGAAACTGATCACTCAGCAAGTGGTGATGTTGCCAACCTCCTATCTCCTACATCAATGATTCATGATGAAGAAATTGAAGGTAATCCTAAACTCAAACATTAATATGTGTCATGGGTCCTAGATAGTAGGACAACTAGTCACATTAGCTCCACTTTCTCCTCATTTTCTTCATATAACCAAATTAAGCCAATTAGAGTCAAATTACCGAATAATAGTGAGGTTATTGCAAAAATTGCATGAGCTGTCCCCCTTTCCCATACCTTAATTGTATACAATGTTTTATGTTAACCTCCATTTTCGTACAATTTACAATCTATATTAAAATTGACTTCAAATTCTCCGTGCATCTTGTGGTTCGATGCAACTTATTGTAAAGTCCAGGAGAATGACTCTTTGAAGATGATTGGTATAGCTAAGTTATCCAATGACTTAAATATATTGAACGTAACTAAACTTCACCACATAGTACACTTTTCCATTGCCAATACTGCTAAAGTCTCTAGCTCTTGTCTATAGCATTAAAGGTTAGCACAAGCAAATTATTCCCAACACTACTTTCTCCAATGTCTTAGAAATTGGAGGACAAGGAGATGTGTAATGATACTTACAATAGATTAGGAGATATATCTCTCTAGACAAATCATATCTTGTTCGAGCAATAAGAGTTTTTTATTAATAAATGATTCTATTATATTTTTGTAATAATAGAAACTAAGCACTTTGAGGGGATTTATTTTTCATAAATACTTATCATACCATAAATTAAACATCGCAATTCTCAAAATATTTTTATGTCTCTTCGATTTATTTACTCCATGGAGTTTCTCTTATGGGAAGTGGGTAGGAGTACACATGATTGTTATGCTCTTGCATCATCCTGACTAATCATTGACGAATTCGTCATAATAATCTTATTCCGAAGGTGATAAACATGTTTCTCACATGCATTTTATCTCAATGAAGATCACCTGGGAAATCATTCTCATAGGGTCTCACAACGACCCTCGTAGTTCTCCGCTTTGCAAAGCAGCAATCAAACCCATAAATTATTCTTCAGAAGATGTCGATCATCCTTGTTGTCTTATCAAATTGCATCAAAACTTTATACAAAATTGCAATGATACTATAAATTTTCAAAAGTAGATAATAAATCATAAAAGACCTTATCCTTTTAGGATTTGTAAACTTGTCAAAAATAATGAGGAAATGAATTAAAATTAACTCTCTCTAAATCTGAAAAATGGAATTAAATCATAACTAAAGAAATACGTGAAAATAAATCTCATGTATTAAATGTATGTTCATAATTATATATTAGGTTGCGACAACCATGAGTAAATATATATATTGATAATCATATGATAGGCTATGACAACCATAAATGTATAAGTACATATACAATATAATGTGTGAGGCTGCAATAGCCACGAATGTATAAATATATGTACAATATAATGTGTGAGGCTGCAACAACCATGAATTTTAAATTTATATTAGTTACTATAGTAGTGCTTAGGTATGTATAAATTTATGTATGAATTTATATAATTCATATTATCTTGCCTTCTTATATATATATATATATATATATAAAGACAAAATATTAATATTAAATATTTTACATAGAAATCATTGTCAACTAAATATAGAAGATATGACTAGTTTGTAAGGTAATTGTATTAATGCAATCTCTTGGTTTAGAAGATGTGACAATATCCTAATAACTAGAAACTTAACACGAAAGAAAATTTCAAAAAAGATATTTCATTTCAAAAATTGATTATTATTTAATAATTAATTGATTTTATATATGCATCTATAATTAAGTCACTGATTTTTATTTTAAAAATAAAACACAATCCTTTTAGAAAAAGAAAAAGAAAAAACACTACATTAATTATCAATTTATTGTATAATATTGATATTATTTTCAAATGGGGAGGGATCCACTTATTAAGCTTACTCCAAGAGTAAGTTTTTTAAGTTTACTCCACATCCTAGCCTTCAATTCTAGGGAAATTTAATGGTTTGAATTAGTGAGTAGATTTAAACCATTACATTTCCCTAAAATTGATGGCTAGGATGGAAAGTAAGTTTAAAAAACTTACTATTGGAGTAAGTGAATTCTCACTCTTTTCAAATTGGAGATTTACCATTGTTGTCAATACTATTACTATTTACTTATATCATTATTATTATTATTATTATTATGATTATTATTATTATTATTATTATTATCAATTTTTGTTACTATTATATATATGAGTGGGGATTCACTTACTCTAATAGTAAGTTTTTTAAACTTACTCTCAATCTTGATCATCAATTTTAGGGAAATTCAATGGTTTAGATCTACTCACTAATTCAAATCATTGGATTTCCCTATAATTAATGGTTAGAATACGTAGTAAGTTTAAAAAACTTACTGTTGGAGTAAGTGGATCCCCTCTCCCTATATATATGTATAACAAAAATAGAAAAAAGACAATGTGGTAACCTAGTAGGTGTCCAAATAATCATGTTTTATACATTTTTTATGACACTTTAACTACTTAATCAACTCAAATGAATGAAATTATACTAATATATGATTAAAATTTATTTAAATGGTCAAGTCTCACCTCTAAAGTGTTTTGTAGGCTTAATCCGGATGAATAATTGCAAAAAGATAAATTTTGGACAAAAGCATGAATTCAACCATTAGTTATCTGAGTAAAATCATGATAACTCATTCGTTCACGGTTGGATCGGGCTAAATTTTGGAGAGGTTGTTCCTAACTGATGATCTTTAATGTGAATATTCAGATCGTCGAAATTGGCAAAGGTCACTATTTCCACGTTGAGCACAAATACCAGCGAAAATCAACGTTTTGCCACTATTTCATATGTGCTCAGTGTACCCACTTGCACTTATGCATTGGATGGTCGTTGAGCACATGGAGGTGCGCCCAACGTGAGTTTTTGCACTGAAACATCATGTTGAAGATGCACCCAACACATAGGCGGTGCGCTAGAAATATAATCTAAACACTACTTAAGGACTTCCAACTCGACCTAAAGTATATACACTTTGTAATATTAATTTGTAATACTTATTTTTGGAGTTTTTAGGGAGTTTAGCTCACTTAGATCGTGGGAACAAAGTGTAAGCTCTATAGGAATTAATATATGCTCATTTATGAGTGGTTCTACCACCTCATGAGTTGTGTATTGATTCTATCTTAATTGCATTGTATGAACATTAGTAGGTAAATACTCCCTTGGTGGGATTGAATGTAATACAAGATTGATATATACACACTTATTTATTTATATGAAGTTTTAATTATATCTGAGTTCTTGTATGTGCATAATACTTGATTTAATTTTGACAAACTTATTGTATGAATTTAGAGTAGAATATCAATATCATACTTACCTAATTCTGAACTTGCATAACTCTATAATTGATATATTTTCTAGGCATATACTTGTATCAAATTGCCATTTCATGCGAGTTATTTATTAGCATATAGACGTAGAACTAATTTTGTAATTTTATAAATTTCAAACTAAATAACATAGACTACTAGACATAGATGTATACTTGAAGGTTCATAAAACATATTTTTATCATTACAGTCACTAGACATAAATCTACCTATGAAAAAGTGATAGTATAGATCACGACATTGACTGCTAGCACAACTGAGGTGTTGCATTTTAACTCAACTTGCATACATGGACTACTAAATATAGATGACAAAACACGCAAAGCGCGCGGGTCGTCCTATTTACCTGTTTCGCTCTGCTCGTTTGCTCGCAATGCCCGTGAGAATTTCTATTAGGCAATGCGGGTGGCCCGCGGGCATGTTATAAGAGAAAAATATGAGAAACTCAAATAATCTATATTATGATGTGATTTAATACCTCAAAAAAAATTGCAATGTGATATAATTTGTTCAATTTCATATAAAATATCAATGTTTTTTGAAATTTTTTTATCTTCAACTATCTTATTTAATTCTTTTTTATTGTATTGTATGATTTTTTCTTTTTTATTTATTTATAAATGTCCATGGACTGCCCGCGTGTCTGTTAGCCCATTTTAAAACGTCGGGGCATGCAATTTTTATCCGTTAAGATAATGTGGCATGACCGCGCCCACTTAAATTTTGTAGGCATTTGCGGGCACAGGCAAAACAGGTCAGACAATCATTTTTGCCATCTCTACTACTAGACATAGAGGTATGATTTGCAAGTCATATTTCTGAATCTTATGGAATTAATTTGCTAGATATAGAGTTTTGTTGCATAAGTTACTAAATTGACTAAGACAATAAGCTTTTGTGAATTGAGGTCATTTGTGTAGAGTAATCATTACGAATTGAATTTGTATACTAAATCATGTGTATATGGAAAGTGAGTATGAACTTCAATCCCGACTCCTTTTATTATTGTATTACATTTGAACTATTCTGTATTATCAAACCAACCACCTTGATAACCTATTTTAAAAGATCAACTTAAAATATTGATTTAATTATTGAAAAG
This sequence comes from Lupinus angustifolius, assembly GCF_001865875.1. NCBI lineage: Eukaryota > Viridiplantae > Streptophyta > Magnoliopsida > Fabales > Fabaceae > Lupinus > Lupinus angustifolius. The sequence goes on along the minus strand of NC_032023.1, from coordinate 5,274,843 downwards.
TTAGATTTAGCAAGTCCCTGTGGATACGACAACTCCTTAATTATATACTTGTTTGTGACATAGAAGTAGTTTTATACTATTATTTGCCAGTTAGCAGTTGGTAAATCTGAATGGAGAGTGCCACGTCTCCAACCTAGAATCGGTAGACAGAGGTCAAAATGGCGCATGCATAAGAGTTGATGATTGTGTGATTATGAACTTCAGTATGCAAACAATGATGATGATGTTGGGGGCCTATCGAGTGAATGTAGCTGATCGGTAACAAACAATAACGACAACCGAATGAGAAGTAGACACATGTTCGACTATCCTAGAGGCATTGTCAACCTCGACCAACATGGGGACACCAAGTGTCAAATATGCGAGAAATGTCTTATGGCCCAATTAGGTCACTACAAAGCGACAATGCATGCATATCGAGGTGTGGTAGTCATGATGTTGGAAAATGGTTTGTTGAAAACCATGAGTGAGAACTTTTGAGTGTGAAATATAAAAAACACCTAAGTCCCACAAAGAAGAGTTTGAAAAAAACAACTCTCAAAGTCCCACATGGAAGAGTTTTGAAAAAATAAAAATTAAGCTCCCAAGTCCCACAGGGGAGAAATGAGGAACATGAGAAAAATCTCATGTTATAAATAGAGGCTTTCTCCCTTCATTTTAACTTGCACCAAGTTGAAGGTGAAAGTGTGCATGTCAAGAGGAGCACTTTGGAAAGCTTTCTCACTATGTGTTTAGTTTTGATGAGGACAACTTGTGATTATAAGAGCTTGAAGATCATCAACATGCTTAAGTATCAGATTGGTATTAGACTTAGACTAGTAATTAGTTTAGGTTGAGTCTAAGGCTTAGGTAAACTCTGTACATGTCTCATATGCATAAAACTTTAAATCATTTTAAGTTTGAGATATGTCATTTATAATATGTTCATGCATCACATGAATACATGTAACTAGGCATAAACTTAGTGTTGAACATGTATAAATTAAGTGCATAACGTATTTGAGTTTTGCAATTTGAAAATACACTTGGAAATATGCTGTTAATCGATTAAGGCATGATTTAATCGATTAACATAAGTTTTTGAAAAGTTGTTGAAACTGAAAACTTGGAAAAACAGAATCAGTTACGTTTTTGAAACACGTTAATCGATTAACCAAGTTCTTAATCGATTAATTGGGCTGCAGAAATGATTCTTTATAAACTGCGTTTTTAGATCTGAAGCCATAACTTGCATGTTGCATTTTTA
>NC_032023.1:5272800-5273497 GCF_001865875.1 Lupinus angustifolius | reverse complement strand
AACCACAACATGTTGTCCATTACAAGAATATTTCGCCCTAGTATTAACCTATCAGAATAGCATCATCAACAATTGTAATAATGGAACACCAATTTCTTCAGTTCCCACATTGTAAGGTAAAAATGGGGTTTTCGTTGTAGCTTGTCTCACGAGTCCGTTTAAACCCTCTGCAACATAAGAAAACTAATAGTGATAAGGGTTCACCTTGACATAGACCTCGGTGAAGGTGAATCTCTTTCATTGGACTTATGTTATTGGGGATTGAGGTTGTGGCAATAGTGATGTATTCCATTATCCAATCTTTACATTTTTGACAAAATCCCAAACAGATAATCACATGATCAATGAAATTCCAGGAAACCTAGTTGAATGCCTTTAAAGTCAATCTTGAAAAGGGCACACTGTCTTCATGTTCTATTTGCATTATGGATAGTTTCATTTGGGATTACTACTCCATCTAAAATATGTCTCCTTTAAGGAAAATTGATTGATTTTTAGTGATTAACTTCCCAAACGCCTTCCTAAGTCAGTTTGCAAGCAGCGATGCAAGGATTTTGTATAGGCGTTCAATAAATGAAATTGTTTTGTAGTACCCCATGTTCTAGAGATTCTTCATATTTGAGATGAGGAAAAAGAAAGAGGAGTTTACACCTATGATAATTTTTCTGTTGGAGTGAAAATCACTAACCATTGCATT
>NC_032023.1:5272036-5272700 GCF_001865875.1 Lupinus angustifolius | reverse complement strand
GTTTATATTTCACATGATTCAGAGAGAAATGCAACTAGAGTTGCTGAAAATGACGACGTATAAATGCAAATTGTGGCTTTGGGACAACAACTACAAAACAAATGTGGTATGCATGGTACATTGTCATAAGGTTAATCTGAAAAGTTTGTTGAGGTTAGGGTCCCTAACTAATCGTCTTTCCAAAATCTAGTATTTGTTTCATCCCCGACTTTCTTCATGACATTGTTCCTAAACCGCTGCATAATGTCTATCCCTTGGCAACAAAGTTATAGATGTCCCTGATCCAAAGTAAACACATATGTGGAGATATTGAGGCCTGATCCTTAGAGTAGTCAGTGATGGCATACCCATATTTGACCAACTATGTGAAAAGCTACCACTTTTAGTTTGAATCCTTCATTTCTACTTCCATAGAAGAGCTAGATTGAAGAGGTGAATATTTTTATCCCAAACCCTCCGTCTGATTTCTCTTTATACATGTTATCCCATTTGACCCAGATTTATTTTTCGTTTGCTTTCAGGTCTAACCTAGAGAAAGTCCTTTTTAACTCTCTGAATAGATTTCACAATAGTAGATGGAGCTCTATAGAAGGAAAAATGTACATAAGAAGGGAAGATAAGTCAGCATTAATAAGAACAACACATCATTCAAAGAAGATGTGGG
>NC_032023.1:5269842-5271936 GCF_001865875.1 Lupinus angustifolius | reverse complement strand
TTTTTTTAATAATATAACAACGATGTTAAAAGCTTTTAATAATATCAAAGTATCTAGATGGAACCAAGCAAAAAGCAAACACATTGAATAAACGGATAACTTCACCAACCATTATATTTGCTAGCACAAGACTCAAGGTTTTTTTTGGTTATGTCTAGTCAACACTCTTTGAAGGTCATGGATTCTATTTAAGTCATCATTTGTTTTTGTTTCCATCACTTTCACCATGATTAGAGAAAGACCTCTAACATCAGTGCTAGAGCTTCCATGACTTGGTTTAAGAGAATTAATGCAAACAATGTAATTTAGTGTGTTCTGACAAGTGCTCTCTATAAGTTTATCATTCTTTGGTTTGAAGGTTGTGCAGTAACACGATTGTATTGAAATCATGATAAACAAAGTTTGAAGGCAAGACAAGAACCAAACAAAATGTTGAAAATTTAACATTGAAATAAAAAATGTCTCTTCAGAAAGTCAAAATCCTAAGTTGGAAACAGACAGAACAATGATGATGCGAATATCCATCAATAAATACTCAATGAGCCCACCACACATGCTATCAAAATTCAATCTTTAACCCAAAGTACTAAACTACTTAGGAAGATTCAACATTCCCTATAAACCCAAATACCAAAAATTATAGGATCTCAATCTCTACACTCTCCTGGTAGAATTGAGACATGGCACAAATTAAAAGTACTATTGATAGGGAAATGGACAATGGTTTTGATTCAATTGATCATGTAGTATCAAATGATGACCACAACAAAATCAGCCATAATGGTAGCACTAGCATGAACGAGTTGAGGTTGAAAGAAGAAGAGATTTCTATAGAGAGGGTGTTCCAGCACCCACTTCTTCCATCATGGAAGAATCAACTAACTGTGGGAACCTTGCAATTGATAACAGTTGCAAAATATTAGTGATGGTTGTTATGGAGATTAAAAGCCTACAATGATTGATCCATCATCCTTAATTTAGATGTTACAATTAGAGCAATAATTAGCCACCAAAAGCAATCAGGAATCACTAGAAAGGCAAGCATCTAAACATCAGAGCACTTATGGGATTAATCTAATGAGAAACAACCGTTGATTATAAAAAGGGATATCAACATATGCAAATCAGATTTGGTATTGTTTCAGTTACTAATTGGCAGCTTCAATGCATTGAATTAGAAAATCAACAAGTCATGGCATGTTACATATTGTTGGTAAGTCAGAAAGTTTTCACAAACTAGCTAATGACCTACAACCATCTATAAAATGCACATCACAATTTGTGCATAAGGGTACACACATACAAGAAGCAAGGGGAATTACATATCACACAACATAGCATATATACGCATACACAACCATAAGAAAAATCAGAGAAGAGATATTGCAATAAGGCATCTAGAAACAGGAAAGCAGAAATAGAGATTGTAACAACAAAAATAGAGTATCATACATCATAGCGAAAAACAACACTCAGAAGGAATAAAAGGGAAGAGGCATAACTCAGGTATGTCACTCATCTTTTTCGTTCAAATATTTACAAACAGAAATGCATTTCAGCCACTATGTATCAAAAGAGATATACTTCACACGTTCAAATGCTCATATCTATAACGTAAATTAAGGGTTCAGTTCATAGCTTATAGTAGGGATTCATCATATATTCAAAGCTAGATTATGGTAATTCTAGTAGGAGAATGAATTCTATACCGACCTAGTACCAATAGATAAACATACCGAATCCAGAATACATTCCGGCTTAATCCACTTGGCCTATATCCTCCTTTAATTTGCTTAGGCTTTTATTTTTATTTTTTATTTAACCTTTTTTATTTATTTATTTAATCATTATCTTTCTATTTATTTACTTATATTCCTATATTATATATTTACTATTGCTTAAGATATTTGTTTTAATAATTGAAATAAGGTAGATATACTTCAAATTTTAAATAATAATGGTATATTTTTACCCTGCCAATTTTACTAACATCTATTTTAACAAAATCTAATAAAAAATGTTCCTTACATAACCAAACATAATGACTACCAATGATGTTATTAAATAAGTTAAATATGAAATTTTTATAGTGAG
>NC_032023.1:5267093-5269742 GCF_001865875.1 Lupinus angustifolius | reverse complement strand
AAAGTTGATCCCCGAGTATATATTACGCTCATTTAGCAAGAAGTAAGTTCAAATTTGTTCTCCATGTTTTTTGGAGTACATATGTATTATATATGTAAGATGATCAATTTTTTCTTGGACATTTGGTCAAGCCTGTTAAATTTACATACTCATATGGCTTATTTAAAAAATAGTATTTCATATTATCCATGCCTATTTTTCAAGCTTCATCCACTACACTATTTCTCACTCATGAAAACATATATATGGTATACTTGTTTTCTAGTATATGTTAAATATAAAATAGCATATTTAGATAATATGAAATAAATCTATCGACCATCATCCCTTAAAACAACTAAAATATTATGTTTATTATTATCATGATTATTTATTGTAATCCCTTGAAAAAGCAATAAAAACAAGATTATTATGTTAGCAGTATTTAGGGAAAACAATATGTTTAAAATTTCTTTACTGTATTAGTTATTTTAATTTTTCAATTTTCTAAAGAGTGGGAATTAAAATCAAATTTATTTTTCTTGACTTTTTAGCTATAGGGTTTTTATTACAATTTTTTGAAGTTTGAATGTATCAAAGTATTACATACATACATGTAACCATTCAAAACATTGTTAATAGAGGCTATGTTTTCCATTTTTAATTTAATTCAAAACTTTCTTCAATATATATTATTGTAGTTATTCAATAAAGTTGAAAAAGAAGTATAGGGAATTAAATTATGGATTTTGATTACATCTGAATTTCATTATTGTTACAATTTATAAACTAAAATATGGATCTATAGAAAGAAAGACTTATGTATAATTTTTTACTTGGGCTGGGTTACCAATCTTGGGAATGCATCATCCAATTATTTTAACTCTCACCTTGTAATTTCAAATTGTCTGTCTTATACTTCTTTTGTACACGTGGTACATTTTCTTAATAAATTAATATATAACTAAATTAATATATAACTAAATTGATTTATTGTTAAATTTAAAAAAGGAAAGATTGTATTTTGGACGAAATACATTATAGAGTTTGGAAGTACATTAAATACAAATAATGAAATTAATGAAATTGACTTAATTAATTACAGACCAATTTCAACTTTTTCATAAGTAATTGAAAATTGACTATTTTGACAGCATTGAATATTTTGATTATCTTGAGAAATTTGATGATTTATAATTTGACAAGTATAACCCTCGTCTACTGATCATTGTATTTGAAATCATTGTGGATATCTACTATTGATATCTACAACAATCCTGCAATGGTTGCTATTGATTCATTAGCTCCGGAGGAAAGGGGCATGTGGACATCTTCTGTTCCATAAAATATACTACTTTATGTATCATTATTTAAGATTTGTCAGAAAATTATTTAATCAATAATTTTTTAACTTCAATGTATTTTTTCAACCAATTACAAGCATTGCCACTTATAGTGACACACTTTATAGTATAACATATGTGCACCCCACTTAATGCTCTACTACTAGAACAAAGGAGTCTTGTTTTAGATACACTAGAAACTTATTCCTACACTCTAGTTTTAAGGAAAATAATGTAGTGCATGGACATTATCATAAATATGTACAAGGAATTAAATTATTGATTCAGATTACATTTGAATCACATTAGTGTTACAATTTTTGGGTTGATTATCAACCCCATAAATGTCTCATCCAAATATCTTAACTCTCACCATGTAATTTCACATTATCTCTCTTGTACTTCTTTTGTACTCTTAGTACATTTTATTAACAATATTTATATTTTTCTAATAAAAAATAAAATAAATGTTACATTGTTTTATAATTAATATTAAACAAAAAGGAAAGATTGAAAATTTGGAGGAAAAACCTAATAGAATTTGGATGTATATTAAATACAAATAATGAAATTGACTTAATTAATTAGACACCAATTTCAAGCGTTTTCATAAGTAACTGAAAATTGATAATTTGAGAGTGACAAATATTTTGATAATCCTATGAAAATAGATGATTTATAATTTAAAAAGTATAACCTCCATGTCCATTCATCATTATATTTGACACCATTGCCAATACCTCGTACTGAAATCTACAATGTCTCTATGGTGGATGTTATCAATTAATTATCTCTAGACTTTGGTCTTATCATAAACACATACAACGATAATAAATCTAGAGGGAAGAAAATCATAAAGAGTAAGGTGGTTGGAAAAAGCCAAAAAAAAAAGCAATTCATTTGAAAATGAATCATTCTCTTATCTTCATTCAAAGAGTCATTACCCGTAGAAATCTTGTAGATGAAAAACTATTTTATTCCTATTTTCTTGTACTCTTGTACTTCTTTTGTATGTGTGGTACATTTTCTTAATAATTATGTTTTTTGATGTCAAAAATTAATATATCTACTAAATTGATTTATTTTGAATATTTAAAAAAAAGGAAAGATTGCATTTTGGAGGAAAATACCTAACAGAAATTAGAAGTACATTAAATATAAATAATGAAATTGACTTAATTAATTAAACACCAATTTCAACATTTAAATAAATAATTGAAAATTGAACATTTTGAGAGCATTGAATATTTTGATTATTTAGTGAAATTTGATGATTTATAATTTGACAAGTATAACCTCTATGTCCACTCGTCATTATATTTGAAAC
>NC_032023.1:5266682-5266993 GCF_001865875.1 Lupinus angustifolius | reverse complement strand
ATCAAATTTACACTCTATTTATACCACTCTAAATTTATGAGTGATAATTGTTATGCACTAAATTAATTTTTGAAATAGATATTTTCATTATTTCATAATTTAGTGCATGGACATTATCGTGGATTCATTCTTAGATTAGTACAAATAGAGTGTAAATTTGAGAGACATGCACATGGGTTAGAAGGCCACAAACACTAAGTCATTGAATTATTATACATTTCATATTCTTATGAGAATTAAAGGAAAGAACTTGAATATTACAAGATAAAAGCTATCTAATTTGCTTCTGATATGGCTAATGATCCTTTTTA
>NC_032023.1:5265933-5266582 GCF_001865875.1 Lupinus angustifolius | reverse complement strand
TAGAATGAGGATGAGGAAGTGGATGAGGATAATATGAGGATGAGAATGTTGATGATGATAAGGATAGGCGGTGGAGGAGGATGAGAATGAGGAAGAGGAGGAGGATAGGATGAGGACGAGAATGAGGAGGAGGATAGGATGAGGATGGGGATAGGATGAGGACGAGAATGAGGATGAGAATAGGATGAGGTGGATGATGAGGTTAGGATGAGGAAGAGGACACAAATAGGATGAGGAGGAGGATGAGGATGAGGAGGAGGAGGAGCATGAGCATGAGGATGGGGACGAGGATGAGGATAGGAGGAGGACGAGGATGAGGATAGGAAGAGGATGAATATAGGACGAGGATAAGCACGAGGATGAGGATAAGGATTACGATAGGATGAGGATGACGATGAGGATGACGATAAGGATGAGGATAGGATGAGGATGAGGATGACCAAGAGGATGAGGACGAGGATGAGGATAGGAGGAGATGGAGAATGAGGATGAGGATGAGGATAGGATGAGGAAGAAGAAGAGGATGAGGATGAGGATACCAAGAGGATGAGGATAGGCTGAGGCTAAGGAAGAGGATGTGGATAGGATGAGGACGAGAATAAGGATGAGGATAGGATGAGGGGTAGAATGAGGATGAGGATAGGATGAG
>NC_032023.1:5264886-5265833 GCF_001865875.1 Lupinus angustifolius | reverse complement strand
TGAGGATAAGATGAGGATGAGAATGTGGATGATGATAAGGATAGGATGTGGAGGAGGATGAGAATGAGGAAGAGGAGGAGGATAGGATGAGGACGAGAATGAGGAGGAGGATAGGATGAGGATGGGGATAGGATGAGGACGAGAATGAGGATGAGGATAGGATGAGGTGGATGATGAGGTTAGGATGAGGAAGAGGAAGAGGACACAGATAGGATGAGGACGCGAATGAGGAGGAGGATGATGATGAGGAGGAGGAGGAGCATGAGGATGAGGATGGGGACGAGGATGAGGGTAGGAGGAGGACGAGGATGAGGATAGGAAGAGGATGAATATGGGATGAGGATAAGCACGAGGATGAGGACGAGGATGAGGATAGGAGGAGATAGAGAATGAGGATGAGGATGAGGATGAGGATATGATGAGGAAGAAGAAGAGGATGAGGATAGGATGAGGACGAGGATGAGGATGAAGATAGGAGTAGGAAGAGAATGAGGATGAGGATAGGATGTGGATGAGGATGTGGATGAGGATGAGGATGAAGATAGGAGGAGGACGAGGAAGAGGAAGAGGAAGAGGATAAGGAAGAGGATAGGATGAGCATGAGGACAGGATAAGCCTTTGGATGAGGAAGAGGATGAGGATAAGGAGGAGGATAGGATGAGGACGAGAATGAGAATCAGGATAGGATGAGGATGAGGAAGAGGATATGATGAGGAGTAAAATAAGGATGAGGATGAGGATAGGATGAGGAGGAGGATGAGCATGAGGATGAAGATGAGGATGAGGATGTGGATGAAGATGAAGATGAGGAAGAGGATAGGCTGAGGAAGAGATTGAGAATGAGGATAGGATGAGGATGAGGATACGATGAGATTGAGGATAAGGATAAGGATAGGTTGAGGAGGAGGATGAGGATGAGGAAGAGGATGAGGATGAAGATAGGATGA
>NC_032023.1:5264543-5264786 GCF_001865875.1 Lupinus angustifolius | reverse complement strand
GAGGACGAGGATGAGGATAGGAGGAGATGGAGAATGAGGATGAGGATGAGGATGAGGATAAGATGAGGAAGAAGAAGAGGATGAGGATAACATGAGGATGAGGATAGGATGAGGATGAGGATGAGGATGAGGAAGAGGATGAGGATAGGATGAGGACGAGAATGAGCATGAGGACGAGGATGAGGATGAAGATAGGAGTAGGAAGAGAATGAGGATTAGGATAGGATGTGGATGAGGACGAGG
>NC_032023.1:5263759-5264443 GCF_001865875.1 Lupinus angustifolius | reverse complement strand
GGAAGAGGATGAGGATAAGGAAGAGGATAGGATGAGGATGAGGATAGGATAAGCCTTTGGATGAGGAAGAGGATGAGGATAAGGAGGAGGATAGGATGAGGACGAGAATGAGAATCAGGATAGGATGAGGATGAGGAAGAGGATATGATGAGGAGTAGAATGAGGATGAGGAGGAGGATGAGCATGAGGATGAGGATGAGGATGAAGATGAGAAAGAGGATTGGTCGAGGAAGAGAATGAGAATGAGGATAGGATGAGGATACAATTACGATGAGGATAGGATAAGGATGGGTTGAGGAGGAGGATGAGGATGAGGAAGATGATGAAGATGAAGATGAGGAAGAGGATAGGCTGAAGAGGAGAATGAGAATGAGGATGAGGATAAGGATAAGGATAGGTTGAGGAGGAGGATGAGGATGAGGAAGATGATGAAGATGAGGACGAGGATAGGATGAGGACGAGAATGTGGATAGGATGAGGATGAGGAAGAGGATGAGGAGGAGGACGAGAATGTGTTTGAGGATAGGATGAGGATAGGATGAGGATGAGAATGAGGATGAGGATAGGATGAGAATAGGATCAGGATTAGGATGAGGATGAGGATGAGGATAAGGAAGAGGATGATGATTGGATGAGGACGAGCATGAGGATAGAATGAGGATGAGGATGAGGACGAGAATGAGG
>NC_032023.1:5263044-5263659 GCF_001865875.1 Lupinus angustifolius | reverse complement strand
GAAGAGGATGAGGATGGGGATAGGACGAGGATAGGATGAGGATGAGGATGAGAATAGGATGAGGATATGATGAGGACGAGGATGAGGATAGGATGAGGGTGAGAATGCGGAAGAGGATGACTATAAGGATGAGGATAGGATGAGGATGACCAAGAGGATGAGGACGAGGATGAGGATAGGAGGAGATGGAGAATGAGGATGAGGATGAGGATGAGGATGAGGAAGAAAAAGAGGATGAGGATAGGATGAGGATGAGGATGAGGATGAAGATGAGGATAAGATGAGGATGAGAATGACGATAAGGAGGAGGATAGGATGAGGATGAGGACGAGGATAGGATGAGGATGAGGACGAGGATAGGATGAGGATGAGGACGAGGATAGGATGAGGATGAGGACGAGGATAGGATGAGGATGAGGACGAGGATAGGATGAGGATGAGGACGAGGATAGGATGAGGATGAGGACGAGGATAGGATGAGGATGAGGACGAGGATAAGGATAAGATGAGGATGAGAATGACGATAAGGAGGAGGATAGGATGAGGACGAGAATGAGAATGACAATAGGACGAGGATGATGATGAGGATGAGGATGAGGATGAGGATATGATGAG
>NC_032023.1:5261541-5262944 GCF_001865875.1 Lupinus angustifolius | reverse complement strand
GATGGAGATTTAATCTGCAGATTATTTTGTTCATTCATCTACGAAATCATTTAGTTCATTAATTTCCTTCATTGTAATCTACCAAATCATTTAGTTCATTATCAAAATCTTGTCAATTAGGTCTTAACATATTTTGATTTGGCAAAAAGACTCTGATTTCAAAAGGAAAGTGATTGTTATACAATATTTGTGTGAGATGAAGAATTAATCTACAAATCATTGAGTTCATTCATCTACCAAATAAAAATAATCCAGTTCATTAATTTCTTCATTGTAATATATCAAATCATTTAGTTCATTTATTTGTTTCATTCGGTTCATTGTAATCTACCAAATCATTAAGTTCATTATAATGTATTTTTTGTATTTTATTTAAATGAAGAATGAACAATTATTTTAGATGTTAATTTCTATTTTTTGTTATTTATTGGGATGAAATGTTTAACATTTTTGGATTCCATATTAATAAACACAATAAGCAAATTAGCACAACTTAATAATTAACTTATCATCATGTTGTATTTTGATGTGTAATATAATATGTTAATTTAATAGTACATAACTAGGAATACACTGTTAATTTGGAAAATGAGTTCAGTTTAACAGCGTATAATTAAGATTATGTTGTCAATTAGATTATATTCAACAGCGCAAGGTTGAGATAGCGTTGTCGATTAGATTCTATTCAACAATGCATCGTTCGGGAAACATCGTTGATGTGTTTATAAAAATGAGTAGTAAACAACTGAATACACAACAACAATGCAACCCTTAAGAAGTAGTGTTGAAGATGTCAATACAACAGCGATACCTTTAACATACGCTATTGAAGGTGTCTTATTAATATCACTATATACAGAAAGTGTTGAATTGTTACTACCGTTAATATATGTTGTTGAATACTTATTTCTCATATTATTTTCTTTTAGCTATACAACAACACATTTTTATAAGTCTTGTCAATATGATCAACAAAATTATTTCCTCTAAACTTAATCGATTAACACAATGCTTGATCGAGTAACGAGCCTACGAAATCCAATATTTCAGCTATTGTAACTCCATGTAATCAATTGTCATATTTCTTAATTGATTAATGAGTTCCCATTTCTTAGATTGTTCGAATGTTATTTATTGACATTATTAAATTGGATTTCATTAAAAAAATTAATTAGTAAAAAAATTATTATATCTTCCACGGTGTTTTCTTTAGGTTGTGTTGTGGAACCCTTACATTCTTTATATTTGAATGCAGAGTTCTTCCACAACGCTATTTGTAGGTGGAGCTGTTGATTAGGTATCATTGATAACACTATCTTCATTATGCGTTGTTGGCATAACTTTGGAATCTTCGATCAGAATTGGACATATTATATATGCATCTGGGGTAGAAAAAGCCGACC
>NC_032023.1:5260950-5261441 GCF_001865875.1 Lupinus angustifolius | reverse complement strand
ACTGCGGAGTTCTGATGGGATCCGGTGCATTAGTGCTGGTATGATCGCACATGCCAGCATCCGCGCGCTCAAATTCTTTAAGCCCTAATTACCGGGTGTATGTTGGTTAATGTAGCCGTGGGTGGAATTTTTGCATGAAACTTTGTTTCCACACTTCTTTCATCATATGTAGAATGCTGGATGCATCATATTCAATCATCTTGCTGCTGGTTGTGAGATACAAACAAGTGGTGACTAGTTTTGCCGTTGATTTTCTATTTTTGGCATAACTTTGGAATCTTCGATCAGAATTGGACATATTATATATGCATTTGGGGTAGAAAAAGCCGACCGGACATGAGCCAAAGGGATATTCTCTGGAAATTCCAACCTCTGGATCCCTTCCGAACCCGGAAATACTCTAGGTGCGCCTCAGGAAAGAAAAAGAGGTGCAACACGAGGACTTCCCAGGAGGTCACCCATCCTAGTACTACTCTCGCCCAAGCACGCTT
>NC_032023.1:5257192-5260850 GCF_001865875.1 Lupinus angustifolius | reverse complement strand
AGTCGTGGGTGGAATTTTTGCATGAAACTTTTTTTCCACACTTCTTTCATCATATGTAGAATGCTGGATGCATCATATTCAATCATCTTGCTGCTGGTTGTGAGATACAAACAAGTGGTGACTAGTTTTGCCGTTGATTTTCTATTTTTGCCATAACTTTGGAATCTTCGATCAGAATTGGACATATTATATATGCATTTGGGGTAGAAAAAGCCGACCGGACATGAGCCAAAGGGATATTCTCTGGAAATTCCAACCTCTGGATCCCTTCCGAACCCGGAAATACTCTAGGTGCGCCTCAGGAAAGAAAAAGAGGTGCAACACGAGGACTTCCCAGGAGGTCACCCATCCTAGTACTACTCTCGCCCAAGCACGCTTAACTGCGGAGTTCTGATGGGATCCGGTGCATTAGTGCTGGTATGATCGCACCTGCCAGCATCCGCGCGCTCAAATTCTTTAAGCCCTAACTAACGGGTGTATGTTGGTTAATGTAGCCGTGGGTGGAATTTTTGCATGAAACTTTGTTTCCACACTTCTTTCATCATATGTAGAATGCTGGATGCATCATATTCAATCATCTTGCTGCTGGTTGTGAGATACAAACAAGTGGTGACTAGTTTTGCCGTTGATTTTCTATTTTTGGCATAACTTTGGAATCTTCGATCAGAATTGGACATATTATATATGCATTTGGGGTAGAAAAAGCCGACCGGACATGAGCCAAAGGGATATTCTCTGGAAATTCCAACCTCTGGATCCCTTCCGAACCCGGAAATACTCTAGGTGCGCCTCAGGAAAGAAAAAGAGGTGCAACACGAGGACTTCCCAGGAGGTCACCCATCCTAGTACGGCTTTGAGTTTTGTCCTGTAACTTTTTGTGTATGTTTCCTATGGTATTAGGATTTTATTGATGCAAAGTTTTGGTTCATTAATGAAATTTAATATGTATTTCCCTTACTGCCCTACATGTTTCTTACTGCTGCATTTACTGCATGACTAAGGCAAATCCTGACTCTTTGCATCCAATAAATCCTGAAATTGATAGAACATTTCATAGTTTCGCTAGACAAGTTAGGAATTTAAATTTAGATAGTCAGTCTTTTCATCTTAGTGTTAATCTACCTCATAGTCATATTGATTCTGTTGTTTCTGTGCATTCTGCTGTTTCTGTGCATTGTGTTGTATACTTTGAAAATATGGCTGAACCACCTCCAATCCCACGTGAGAGGACATTAAGGGAGCTGGTTGCACCTGATTTCACATACGAAAGCTTGTGTATCCAGTATCCCAATGAGGATGTGCCATATGTGCTCAAAACTGGACTAATCCATTTGTTGCCTAAGTTTCATGGACTTGCAGGTAAATGTCCTCATAAGCATCTTAAGGAGTTCCACATTGTATCCCAATGAGGATCACATATGTTTGAAGGCATTACGACATTCACTTGAGGGTGCTTCAAAAGATTGGTTGTATTACTTGGCCCCTGGTTCTATTACTAGTTGGGATGACCTAAAGAGAATCTTCCTTGAAAAATTCTTTCCTGCCTCCAGGATCACTGCAATCAGAAAAGATATTTCTAGCATCAGACAACTTCATGCACAAGGTTTATATGAATATTGGCAGAGATTCAAGAGACTTTGTGCAAGCTGCCCCCATTATCAGATCTCTAAACAACTCTTCCTGCAATATTTTTATGAGGGTCTGAACAACATGGAGAGGAATATCATTGATGCTGCTAGTGGTGGTGCACTTGGAGATATGACCCCTTTTCAGACTAGAGCTTTGATTGAGAAGATATCTTCCAACTCTCAACAGTTCAGTGCAAGAAGTAGTGATGCTATAGTGGTCAGAGGTGTCCATGATGTTAGGACAAATTCGGTGAGGCAAGATAAACTTGAAAAAAAATTTGACTCTATTGCTACATTGGTCACTCAACTTGCCATGAATCAGCAGAAACCTCCACTTGCAACATGAGTTTGTGGCATTTGCACTGCAACTGACCATTGTGTTGATGCTTGTCCTTCTCCCTTGGAGCCCAAAACTGGTGGTCATCCTGAGGCCTATGCTGCAACAACAGACCTCAAAACACAACAGAATTATGATCCTTCATCAAGCAGATACAAGTAGATACAACCTTGGTTGGAGGAATCATCCGAATCTTAGATGGTCTGATCAAAATAGACCATATGTACCTCCTCCAATCCAACAATAGAGGCAACAACAAATGAATAGTAATCCTACTCCTGCCTCTAATGAACCTTCATTAGAAGAATTGGTGAGGCAAATGACATTGCAGGATATGCAATTCCAGCAAGAGACTAGACCTTCCATTCAGAGACAAGTGTCCTCCATTCAGAATTTGACCACCCACATGGGGCAGATGGCTACTTCATTAAATACATTGCACTCTCAGAATTCTGATAAGTTGGCTTCCCAAACTGTGGTCAACCCGAAGAATGTGAATGCCATCACTCTAAGGTCAGGCAAACAGATTGAAGTTGATCTAGCTGCATAAAAAATGAAGCAATCGATTTTACAAGAGATTGAGAACACTAGTGAACAAATTCTTGCTAGTGAACCTTCCACAAGTGCTGCACAACCATCTTCCATTCCTCTTCCATTTCCTCTAAGAGCCATTCAAAGTAAGAAGATGGAAGAGGTGGACAATGAGATCTTGGACACATTTAGAAAGGTAGAGGTGAACATACCTTTACTTGATGCAATCAAACAAATTCCAAGATATGCAAAATTTCTAAAGGAGTTGTGCACTCACAAGAGGAGGCTCAAAGATAATGAGAGGATCAGCTTGGGCAGAAATGTTTCAGCACTAATAGGTAAACCTGTTCCTCACATTCCTGAAAAAACGTAAGGACCTAGGTACATTTGTTGTACCTTGCATAATAGTGCCATGCTAGATCTAGGTGCTTCTTCTATTAATGTTATGCTTATGTCTATTTTCATGTCTCTTTCACTTGGACCTATGCAACCCACTGGGGTAGTGATTCAATTAGCAAACACATGTACTGCTTACCCTGCTGGTTTGATAGAGGATGTCTTGGTTCGGGTTGGTGAACTTATTTTTCCTGATGATTTTTATATTCTCGATATGGAAGAGAGATCCTCCCGTAACACAGTTCCTATCATTTTGGGGAGACCATTTTTGAGAACAGCCCAAACCAAGATAGATGTCCATGGTGGAACATTATCTATGAAGTTTGGTGATATTGTGGTCCAGTGTAATATTTTTGATGCTATGAAGCATCCATCTGAGGACCATTCTGTGTTTCATATTGATTTATTTGATGAGTTAACTAATGAGCATATTTGTGATTTCCTTAATGATTTTGATTCTATGTCATTGATAGACTCATACACTTGTCATACATCTGAAATGTGTAATTCTTGTATTGATGCGTTTCTGCATATCTAACCCAATTGTTGCAGATATCATACAACAATTTGATTTACTTGTCCATGTACAAGCTGCATAATCTATGTCTGCTACTTTGGTTCCATATGTTTTGTAGGCACCTGCATTGGAGCCTAAACCTTTGCCTGAAAACCTCAAGTATGCTTACTTAGAGGATGATGAGAAGCTTCCTGTTATTGTTTCCACCTCCCTTGATACTGATTAAGAGGAGAAGTTGTTGCAAGTGTT
>NC_032023.1:5256572-5257092 GCF_001865875.1 Lupinus angustifolius | reverse complement strand
ATGATGTTGATGTTAGAGGCTTGTCAAGCCTATGGTTGTGTTTGTTTTCATGAAGTGCTTTGAGTGTAAACACTTGCAACCTAAGACACATGAGTGTAAACACTTTAGAGAGTATATCTTGTGAGATTCTAGCATTGTTGTGACTCGCCTCTTGGTTTGATTGGTTTCGTGGCATACTTGAATTCATTGGATGATATTCATGGATATATTGATTTTATTCTTTTACTCTTGTATGTTTGAATTTGCCCATTTCATTGCATTTCTTAGATTTCATTGTGAAATATGTGATTTTCATAGGTTTCTAGTTTTTGTGATCTTCTTGCATGACTCACTTTGGTGCAAATTGGTTAGCATAACCTTTTTTCTTGATTTTGCCTAGGAGTGCAAAAGGTTAAGTTTGAGGGTATTTGATGAGCAATATATTACACACTATTCATAACCTTAAATTAGCATGATTGATGATTCTTGGTGCCTAATTGACTTTGTTTCACATGGTTTAGTGTTTTAGACTTTCTTGGAC
>NC_032023.1:5208351-5256472 GCF_001865875.1 Lupinus angustifolius | reverse complement strand
ATTTTCAGATCACATTTGGCACCAATGACATTTTGGGCATTATGGAAGTCGAGGATATGTGTTAAAGTGAATATTGTATTTTTAATTTAGGAGTTGTTTTTATTGTAATTTAGCTTTGGGCCCATTGTTTAGGCCCAATTCAGTTTATGTGTGTTGGAGGGGTTAAATTCCGATTCCCCACTCCAAACACACACATTTCACTTTGCCTCATATTGAAACACAAAGTCATTTCCGCTTTCCCTCATTTTGCTCTACTAAGGTTTCACCCCTTCTTCATTTCTCATTTTCGGTTTGTTCCTCCATTGCCATGAAAGGCTAAATTTCTCGACTAAGTTCCTTTGGTAATGTATCACAACTCTTGAGGTTCTGTTATTAAAGCTTTTTCGGTATCTTTATTGTTCATTTCTTCTATCTTATTTTTTAATATGGTTTGCTTAATGCCATTGTTTAGAAATTGGTTGGTTGAGTTTATCTTCACTTAGTTGATTTAATCTCTCTAGTGCATGAATGCTTAGTTCGTGTGAATTTGTTAATCGTTTCATGCTTATACTGATTTCGCCTAGTTTGAGGTTAAGGTTTTGGAACTTTTAATTGACTATCGCTTAGTTAATTATTTCTCAACAAATTCAGAAGTTAATGGTTTGAATATGAAAATAATCTTTTGAAACCGAGGATTGAGTTGTGAACAAACGAACCAAAGGGATTTAACCGTTTTATTACATTGCTTAACTACTGTTTTTGAATTTGATTTATGATCGCACCAGCAAGTATAACCGCGCTCAAATTCCTTAAGCCCTAATTACCGGGTTTCTCTCCAAGGCTGAGAAACGCTTCAATTTCGATAGGCGGCTAGAAAAAAGCCAATCGAACATGGCATGATCAAACATGAGCCAAACCCTATTCTCAGAAAATTCCACCCTCTAGATCCCTTTCGAGCCCGGAAATACTCCAAGTGTGCTTCTAGAAAAAAAGAGGTGTAACATAAGGACTTCCCAAGTGGTCACCCATCCTAGTACTACTCTCGCCCAAGCACGCTTAAATGCGGAATTTTGAAGGGATCCGGTGCATTAGTGCTGGTATGATCGCACCTGCAAGTATATGCCCACTCAAATTCTTTAAGCCCTAATTACCGGGTTTCTCTCAAAGGCTGAGAAACGCTTCAATTTCGACAGACGGCTAGAAAAAAGGCAATCGAACATGGCATGATTGAACATGAGCCAAATCCTATTCTCAGGAAATTCCACCCTCTGGATCCCTTTCGAGCTCGGAAATACTCTAGGTGCACTTCTAGAAATAAAGAGGTGTAACACAAGGACTTCCCAGGTGGTCACCCATCCTAGTACTACTCTCACCCAATCGCGATTAACTGTGGAGTTCTGATGGGATCCGGTGCATTAGTGCTGGTAAGATCGCACCTACAAGTATATGCGCGCTCAAATTCTTTAAGCCCTAATTACTGGGCTTCTCTCCAAGGCTGAGAAACGCTTCAATTTTGACAGGCGGCTAGAAAAAAGCCAATCGAACATGGCATGATCGAACATGACCCAAAACCTATTCTCAGGAAATTCCACCCTCTCGATCCCTTTCGAACCCGGAAATACTTCAGGTGCGCCTCTGGAAAAAAGAGAGGTGCAACACGAGGAATTCCTAGGAGGTCACCCATCCTAGTACTACTCTTGCAAAAGCATGCTTAGCTACAGAGTTATGATGGGATCCGGTGCATTAGTGCTCGTATGAGCGCACATGCAAGTATTCGCACGCTCAAATTCTTTAGACCCTAATTACCGGGCTTCTCTCCAAGGCTGAGAAACGCTTTAATTTTGACAGGCGGCTAGAAAAAAGCCAATCGAACGTAAAATGATCGAACATGAGCCAAACCCTATTCTCAGGAAATTCCTCCTTCTAGATCCCTTTAGATCCCAGAAATAGTCCAGGTGTGCCTCTGGAAAAAAGAGAGGCGACACACGAGGACTTCCTAGGTGGTCACCCATCCTAGTACTACTCTCGCCCAAACACGATTCACTGCAGAGTTATGACGGGATCCGGTGCATTAGTGCTGGTATGATCGCACCTCCAAGTATATGCGCGCTCAAATTCTTTAAGCCCTAATTACCGGGATTCTCTCCAAGGCTGAGAAACTCTTCAATTTCGACAGGCGGCTACAAAAAAGCCAATCGAATAATGCATGATCGAACATGAGCCAAACCCTATTCTTAGCAAATTCCAACCTCTGGATCCTTTTCTAACCCGAAAATACTCCAGGTGTGCCTTTGGAAACAAAAGAGATGCAACACAAGGACTTCCCACGAGGTCACCCATCCTAGTACTACTATTGCCCAAGCATGCTTACCTGCGAAGTTCTGATGGGATCCGGATCATTAGTGCCGGTATGATCACACCTCCAAGTATACGTGCCCACAAATTCTTTAGGCCCTAATTACCGAGCTTCTCTCCAAGGTTGAGAAACGCTTCAATTTCAACATGCGGCTAGAAAAAAGCCAATCGAACATGGCATGATCGTACATGAGCCAAACCCTATTCACAGGAAATTCCGCCTTCTGGATCCCTTTCTAGCTCGAAAATACTCCAGGTGTGCCTCTGGATAAAAAAGAGGTGCAACACGAGGACTTCCAAGGTGGTCACCCATCCTAGTACTACTCTAGCCCAAGCACGCTTCACTGCAGAGTTCTGATGGGATCTGGTGCATTAGTGTTGGTATGATCGCACCTACAAGTATATGCGCGCTCAAATTCTTTAGCCCCTAATTACCGGGCTTCTCTCCAAGGCTGAGAAACGCTTCAATATCAACAGGCGGCTAGAGAAAAGCCAATCGAACATGGCATGATCGAAGCTGAGCCAAACCCTATTCACAAGAAATTCCACCCTCTAGATCTCTCTCGATCCTGGAAATGCTCCAGGTGCGCCTCTGGAAAAAAAAGAGGTGCAACACGAGGACTTTCCAGGATGTCACTCATCCTAGTACTACTCTCACCCAAGCATGCTTCACTGCAGAGTTCTGATGGGATCCGATTTATTATTGCTAGTATGATCGCACCTACAAGTATACGCGCACTCAAATTCTTTATGTCCTAATTACCGGGCTTCTCTCCAAGGCTTAGAAACGCTTCAATTTCGACAGGTGGCTAGAAAAAAGGCAATCAAACATGGCATGACCGAACATGAGCCAAACCCTATTCTTAGGAAATTCCACCATAGGGATCCCTTTCGAGCCCAGAAATTCTTGAGGTGTGCCTCTGGAAAAAAAAAGAGGTGCAACACGAGGACTTCCAAGGAGGTCACCCAACCTAGTACTACTCTCTCCCAAGCACGCTTGACTGCAGAGTAATGATAGGATCCGGTGCATTAGTGCTGGTATGACCGCACCTGCAAGTATAAACACGCTCAAATTCTTTAAGCCCTCATTACCGGGTTTCTGATCAAGGCTGACAAACGCTTCAATTTCGACAGGCAGCTAAAAAAAAGCCAATCGAACATTGCATGATAGAACATGAGCTAAACCCTATTCTCAGGAAATTCCACCCTCTGGATCCCATTCGAGCCCGAAAATACTCCAGGTGCGCCTCTAGAAAAAAAAGAGGTGCAACATGAGGACTTCCTAGGAGGTCACCCATATTAGTACTACTCTCGCCCAAGCACGCTTAACTACGGAGTTATGGTGGGATCCGGTGAATTAGTGCTGGTATGAGCGCACGTGCAAGTATTCGCGTTCTCAAATTTTTTAGGCCCTAATTACCGGGCTTCTCTCCAAGGCTGAGAAACGCTTCAATTTTGACAGGCGTCTAGAAAAAAGCCAATCGAACATGGCATGATCAAACATGAGCCAAACCCTAATCACAGGAAATTCCACCTGCTTGATCCCTTTCTAGCCCGGAAATACTCCAGGTGCGACTCTAGATAAAAAAGAGGTGCCACACGAGGAGTTCCAAGGTGTTCACCCATCCTAGTATTACTCTTGCCCAAGCACGCTTCACTGCAGATGGCTGATAGGATCCGATGCATTAGTGCTAGTATGACCGCACCTACAAGTATACGCTTCACTGCGGAGTTCTGTTGGGATCCGGTGCATTAGTGTTGGTATGATCGCATCTGCAAGTATATGCGCACTCAAATTCTTTAAGCCCTAATTGCGGGCTTCTCTCCATGGCTGAGAAACACTTCAATTTCGACAAGCGGTTAGAAAAAAACCAATCGAACATGGCATGATATGACATGAGCCAAACCCTATTCTCATGAAATTCCACCTTCTGGACCCTTTTCGAGCTCGAAAATACTCCAGGTCCCAAGAGGTCACCCATCCTAATACTACTCTCGCCCAAGCACGCTTAACAGCGAAGTTCTATTGGAATCCGGTGCATTAGTGCTAGTTTGATCGCACCTGCAAGTATATGTGCGTTCAAATTGTTTAGGCCCTAATTTCAGGGCTTGTGTCCAAGGCTAAGAAACGCTTCAAATTGGACAGGCGACTAGAAAAAAGCCAATCGAACATGACATGATCGAACATGAGCCAAACCCTATTCTCAGGAAATTCCACCCTCTGGATCCCTTTCGAGCCCAGAAATACGCCAGGTGCGCCTTTCGAAAAAAAAGAGGTGCCACACGAGGACTTGCCAAGTGGTCACCCATCCTAGTAGTACTCTCTCTCGCCCAAGGACGCTTCACTGTAGAATTCAAATGGGATCCGGTGCATTAGTGCTCGTATGAGCGCTCCTGCAAGTATACGCGCGCTCAAATTCTTGAGGCCCTAATTACCAGGCTTCTCTCCAAGGCTGAGAAACGCTTCAATTTCGACATGCATCTAGAAAAAAGCCAATCGAACATGAAATGATCGAACATGAGCCAAACCCTATTCACAGGAAATTGCACCTTCTGGATCCCTTCCTAGCCCGGAAATACTCCAGGTGCTCCTCTTGATAAAAAAGAGGTGCAACACCAGGACTTCCAAGGTGGTCACCCATCCTAGTACTACTCTCGCCCAATCACGCTTAACAGCAGAGTTCTGATGGGATCCGGTGCATTAGTACTGGTATGATCGCACCTGTAAGTATACGTGCACTCAAATTCTTTAGACTCTAATTACCGGGCTTCTCTCCAAGGCTGAGAAACACTTCAAATTCGTCAGGCGGCTAGAAAAAAGCCAATCGAACGTGACATGATCGAACATGAGCCAAACCCTATTCTCAGGAAAATCCACCCTCTAGATCCCTTTCGAGACCGTAAATACTCCAGGTGCGCCTCTGGAAAAAAGAGAGGTGCAGCACAAGGACTTCCCAGGAGGTCATCCATCCTAGTAGTACTTTCGCCTAAGCACGCTTACCTTCGGAGTTCTAATGGGATCTGGTGCATTAGTGCTGGTATGAGTGCACCTGCAAGTATACGCCCGCTCAAATTCTTTAAGCCCTAATTACCGGGATTCTCTCCAAGGCTGAGAAACGCTTCAATTTCGACAGGCGACTAGAAAAAAGCCAATCGAATATGGCATGATCGAACATGAGACAAACCCTATTCTCAGAAAATTCCACCCTCTTGATCCCTTTCGAGCCCGGAAATACTCCAGGTGCGCCTTTGGAAAAAAGACAGATGCAGCACAAGGACTTTCCAGGAGGTTACCCATCCTAGGACTACTCTCGCCCAAGCACGTTTACCTGCGGAGTTCTAATGGGATCTCGTGCATTAGTGCTGGTATGATCGCACAAGCAAGTATACGCACACTCTAATTCTTTATGTCCTAATTACCGGGCTTCCCTTCAAGGCTTAGAAACGCTTCAATTTCGACAGGTGGCTAGAAAAAAGGCAATCGAACATGGCATGATCGAACATGAGCCAAACCCTATTGTCAGAAAATTCCACCCTCTGGATCACTTTCGAGCCCAAATATACTCCAGGTGCGCCTTTGAAAAAAAAAAGAGGTGGCACACGAGGACTTCCCAGGTGGTTACCCATCCTAGTACTACTCTCGACCAAGCACGCTTCATTGCGGAGTTCTGATGGGATCTGGAGCATTAATGCTGGTATGATCGCACCTGTAAGTATATGCGCGCTCAAATTCTTTAAGCCCTAATTCCCGGGATTCTCTCCAAGGTTGAGAAACGCTTCAATTTCGACAGGCGGTTTGAAAAAACCCATTCGAATATGGCATGATCGAACATGAGCCAAACCATATTCTCAGGAAATTCCACCCTTTGGATCCCTTTCGAGCCCGAAAATACTCCAGGTGCGCATCTGGAAAAAAGAGAGGTGCAACACAAGGACTTCCCAGGAGGTCACCCATCCTAGTACTACTCTCGCCCAAGCACACTTACCTGCGGAGCTCTGATGGGATCTGGTGCATTAGTGCTGGTATGATCGCACCAGCAAGTATACGCGCGCTCAAATTCTTTAAGCCCTGATTATCGGGCTTCTCTCCAATGCTGAGAAACACTTCAATTTCGACATATGGCTAGAAAAAAGCAAATCGAACATGCCATGATCGAATATTAGCCAAACGTTATTCTCAGGTAAATCCACCGTTTGGATCCCTTTCGAGCCCGGAATTACACCAGGCGCGCCTATGAAAAAGAAAGAGGTGCAACACGAGGTCGGCCCATCCTAGAACTACCGGGCTCCTCTCCAAGGCTGAGAAATGCTTCAATTTTGACAGGCGGCTAGAAAAAAGATAATCGAATATGGCATGATCGAACATGAGCAAAACCCTATTCACATGAAATTCCAACTTCTAGATTCGTTTCAAGACCGTAAATACTTTAGGTGTGCCTCTACAAAAGAAAGAGGTGCAACACGAGGATTTCCCAAGAGGTCACTCATCCTAGTACTACTCGCGCCCATACACGCTTGACTGTGGAGTTCTTATGGGATTCAATGCATTAGTGCAGGTATCATCGCACCTGCAAGTATACGCGCGCTCAAATTCTTTAAGCCCTAATTATCGGGCTTCTCTCCAAGTCTGATAAACGCTTCTATATCGAGAGGCGACTAGAAAAAAGCCAATCGAACATGGCATGATCGAACATGAGCCAAACCCTATTATTAGGATATTTCACCCTCTAGATCCTATCCGAGCCCAAAAATACTCCAGGTGCGCCTCTAGAAAAAAAAGAGGTGCAACACGATGATTTCACACATCCAAGTACTACTCTCGCCCAAGCACGCTTCACTACGGATTTCTGATGGAATCCAGTGCATTAGTGAGGGTATGATCGCACCCACAACTGTACGCGTGCTCAAGTTCTTTAAGCCCTAATTAACCTACTTCTCTCCAATGTTGAGAAATGCTTCAATATCGACAGGCAGCTAGAAAAAAGACAATCGAACATAGCATGATCGAACATGAGCCAAACGCTATTCTCAGGAATTTCCAACCTCTGGATCCTTTTCGAGACCAGAAATACACCAGGTGCGCCTCTGAAAAAAAAGAGGTGCAACACGAGGACTTCCCAGGAGGTTACCCATCCTAGTACTACTCTTGCCCAAGCACGCTTGACTACGGAGTTCTGATGGGATCCGATGCATTAGTGCTGGTGTGGTCGCACCAACAAGTATATGCGAGCTCAAATTCTTTAAGCCCTAATTACCGGGCTTCTCTCCAAGGCTGAGAAACTCTTCAATTTTGACAGGCGGCTAGAAAAAGCCAATCGAACATGGCATGATCGAAAATGAGCCAAACCCTGTTCTGAGGAAATTCCACCCTCTGGATCCCTTTCGAACCCGGACTAACTCCAAGTGCGCCTCTGGTTAAAATAGAGGTGCAACACGAGGACTTCCTAGGAGGTCACCCATTGTAGTACTACTCTCGCCCAAGCACGCTTGAATGCGGAGTTCTAATGGGATCCGATGCATTAATGCTGGTATGATCGCACCTACAAGTATACGCGCGCTAAAATTCTTTAAGCCCTATTTACCAGGCTTCTCTCCAAGGCTGAAAAACGCTTCAATTTCGACAGGCGGCTAGAAAAAAACCAATCGAACATGGCATGATCGAACATGAGCCAAACCCTATTCTCAGGAAATTCCACCTTCTAGATCCTTTTCGAGCCCGAAAATACTTCAGGTGTGCCTCTGCAAAAAACAAAGAGGTGCAACACAAAGACTTCCCAGGAGGTCACCTATCCTAATACTACCCTTGCCCAAGCACGCTTGACTGCAGAGTTCTGATGGAATCCGGTGCATTAGTGGTGGTATGATCGCACCTGCAAGTATACGCGTGCTCAAATTCTTTAAGCCCTAATTACCGAGCTGAGAAACGCTTCAATTTCGACAGGCGGCTAGAAAAATGCCAATCGAACATGGCATGATAAAAAATGAGCCAAACCCTATTCTCAGGAAATTCCACCCTCTGGATCCCTTTCGAGCCCGAAAATTCTCCAGGTGTGCCTCTTGAAAAAGAAGAGGTGCAACACGAGGACTTCGCAGGAGGTCACCCATCCTAGTACTACTCTTGCCCAAGCACGCTTGACTACGGAGTTCTGATGGGATCCGATGCATTAGTGCTGGTGTGATCGCACCTACAAGTGTGTGCGCGCTCAAATTCTTTAAGCCCTAATTACCGGGCTTCTCTCCAAGGCTGAGAAACTCTTCAATTTTGACAGGCGGCTAGAAAAAAGCCAATCGAACATGGCATGATCGAACATGAGGCAAACCCTATTCTTAGGAAATTCCACCCTCTGGAACCCTTTCGAACCTGGAAATACTCCAGGTGCGCCTCTGGTAAAAAAAGAGGTGCAACACGAGGACTTCCTAGGAGGTCACCCATTGTAGTACTACTCTCGCCCAAGCACGCTCGACTACATAGTTCTGATGGGATCCGATGCATTAGTGCTGGTATGATCGCACCAGCAAGTATACGCGTGCTCAAATTCTTTAAGCCCTAATTACCGGGCTGAGAAACGACAGGCGGCTAGAAAAAGCCAATCGAACATGGCATGATAAAAAATGAGCCAAACCCTATTCTCAGGAAATTCCACCCTCTGGATCCCTTTCGAGCACGGAAATACTCCAAGTGCGCCTCTGGAAAAAAGAGATGTGCTATACGAGGACTTCACAGGAGGTCACCCATCCTAGTACTACTCTCGCTCAATCACGCTTGACTGCGAAGTTCTGATGGGATCCGGTTCATTAGTGCTGGTATGATCGCAACATAGAAGTATACGCACGCTCAAATTCTTTAAGCCCAAATTAGCGGGCTTCTCTCCAAGGCTGAAAACGCTTCTACATCGATAGGCGGTTACAAAAAAGCTAATCGAACATGGCAAGATCGAACATGAGCCAAACCCCATTCTCAGGAAATTCCACCCACTAGATCCCATCCGAGCCTGGAAATACTCCAGCTGCGCCTCTGGAAAAAAAAAGAGGTGCAACACGATGACTTCCCAGGAGGTCACCCATCCAAGTACTACTCTCGCCCAAGCATGCTTCACTGCGGAGTTCTGATGGAATCCGGTGCATTAGTGCAGGTATGATCGCACCCACAAGTGTACGCGTGCTCAAATTCTTTAAGCCCTAATTAATGTGCTTCTCTCCAAGGCTGAGAAATGCTTCAATTTCGACATGCAGCTAGAAAAAAGACAATCGAACATAGGATGATCGAACATGAGCCCAACCCTATTTTCAGGAAATTCCACCTTCTGGATCCATTTTGAGACCGGAAATACTCCAAGTGCGCCTCTGAAAAAAATGATTTGCAACACGAGGACTTCCTAGGAGGTCACCCATCCTAGTACTACTCTCCCCCAATAATGCTTAGCTGTGGAGTTCTAATGGGATCCAGTGGATTAGTGCTGGTATGATCGCACCCGCAAGTATACGCGCGCTCAAATTATTTAAACCCTAATTGCCGGGCTTCTCTCCAAGGCTGAGAAATGCTTCAATTTCGACAGGCGACTAGAAAAACGCCAATCGAACATGGCATGATCAGACATGAGCCAAACCCTATTCTTAGGAAATTCCACCCTCTGGTTCCCTTTCGAGCCCAGAAATACTCCTGTTGCGCCTCGGGTAAAAAAAGAGGTTCAACACGAGGACTTCCCAGGAGGTCACCAATCCTAGTACTACGCTCGCCCAAGCACGCTTACATGCGGAGTTCTGATGGGATCCGAAGCATTAGTGCTGGTATGATCGCACCAGAAAGTATATGTGCACTAAAATTCTTTAAGCCCTAATTACCGGGCTTCTCTCCAAGGCTGAGAAACACTTTAATTTCGACAAGTGACTAGAGAAAAGCCAATTGAACATGGCATGATCGAACATGAGCCAAACCCTATGCTCAGGAAATTACACCCTCTGGATCCCTTTCGAGCCCGGAAATACTCCAGGTGCGCCTCTGGAAAAAAAAAACGGTGCAACATGAGGACTTCCAAGGAGGTCACCCATCCTAGTACTACTCTCGCCCAAGCAAGCTTAACTGTGGAGTTCTGATGGGATCCGATGCATTGGTGGTGGTATGGTCACACTCGCAAGTATACGCGCACTCAAATTCTTTTAGCCCAAATTACTAGGCTTCTCTCCAAGGCCGAGAAACGCTTCAATTTCGACAGGCGACTTGAAAAAACCCAATCGAATATGGCGTGATCGAACATGAGCCAAACCCTATTCTCAAGAGATTCCATCCTTTGGATGCCTTTCGAGCCCGAAAATTCGCCATTTGTACATCTGGAAAAAAAAGAGGTGCAACACAAGTACTTCCCAGGAGGTCACCCATCCTAATACTACTCTCGCCGAAGCACTCTTGACTGCAGAGTTCTGGTGGGATCCGATGCATTAGTGCTGGTATAATAGCACCTTCAAGTATACACGTGCTCAAATTCTTTAAGCCCTAATTACCTGGCTGAGAAACGCTTCAATTTCGACAGACGGCTAGAAAAAAAATGCAATCGAACATGGCATGATCGCACATGAGCCAAACGCTATTCTCAAGAAATTCAAACCTCTAGATCCCTTTCCAGCCCAGAAATACTCCAAATGCGCCTCTGGAAAAAAAAAGAGGTGCAACACGAGGACTTCCTATGAGGTCACCCATACTAGTACTACTCTCGCTCAAGCACGCTTGACTGCAGAGTTCTGATGGGATCCAGTGCATTAGTGCTGGTATGATCGCAACCAACAACTATACGCGCACTCAAATTCTTTAAGCCCTAATTACCGGGCTTCTCCCCAAGGCTGAGAAACGCTTCAATATCGACAGGCGGCTAGAAAAAAGCCAATCGAACATGGCATGTTCAAACATGAGCCAAACCCTATTCTAAGGAAATTCCACCCTCTGGATCCCATCCGAGCCAAGAAACACTCCAGCTGCGCCTATGGAAAAAAGAGAGGTGCAATACGAGAACTTCCCAAGAGGTGACCCATCCTACTACTACTCTCGCCCAAGCACGCTTGACTGCGGAATTCTGATGGGATCTGGTGCATTAGTGCTGGTATGATCACACCTACAAGTATACGCGCGCTCAAATTCTTTAAGCCCTAATTACCAGGCTTCTCTCCAAGGCTGAGAAACGCTTCAATATCGACAGGCGGCTAGAAAAAAGCCAATCGAACATGGCTTGATCGAACATGAGCCAAACCCTATTCACTGGAAAATCCACCCTCTAGATCCCTTTCGAGCCTAGAAATACTCCAGGTGCGCCTCTGGAAAAAAAAAAGAGGTGCAACACGAGGACTTCGTAGAAGGACCCATCCTAGTACTACTCTCGCCCAAGCACGCTTGACTGCGGAGTTCTGATGGGATCCGGTGCATTAGTGCTGGTATGATCGCAATCTACAAGTATACGCGTGCTCAAATTCTTTAAGCCCTCATTATCGGGCTTCTCTCCAAGGCTGAGAAACGTTTCAATTTCGATAGGCGGCTAGAAAAAAGCCAATCGAACATGAACCAAACCCTATTCGCTTGAAATTCCACCTTCTGGATCCCTTTCGAGCCCGAAAATACTCCTGGTGCGCCTCTGGTAAACAAGAGGTGCAACACGAGGACTTCCAAGGAGCTCACCCATCCTAGTACTACTCTCGTCCTTGCACGCTTACTTGTGGAATTCTGATGGGATATAGTGCATTAGTGCTGGTATGATCGCAGCCGCAAGTATATGCGCGCTCAAATTCCTTAAGCCTTAATTACCGGGCTTCTCTCCAAGGCTGAGAAACGCTTCAATTTTGACAGGCGGCTAGAAAAAAGCCAATCGAACATGGCATGATCGAACATGAGCCTAACCCTATTCTCATGACATTCCACCCTCTAGATCCCTTTCAAGCCCGAAAATACTCCAGGTGCGCCTCTGGAAAAAAAAGAGGTGCAACACGAGGACTTCCCATGAGGTCACCCATACTAGTACTACTCTCGCCCAAGCACGCCTGACTGCAGAGTTCTGATGGGATCCAGTGCATGAGAGCTGGTTTGATCACACCTGCAAGTATACGTGTGATCAAATTCTTTAGGCCCTAATTACCGGGCTTCTCCCCAAGGCTGAGAAACGCTTCAATATCGACATGCGACTAGAAAAAAGCCAATCGAACATGGCATGTTCAAACATGAGCCAAACCCTATTCTGAGGAAATTCCACCCTGTGGATCCCATCCGAGCCAAGAAACACTCCAGGTGCGCCTATGGAAAAAATAGAGGTGCAATACGAGAACTTCCCAAGAGGTGACCCATCCTACTACTACTCTCGCCCAAGCACGCTTGACTGCGGAATTCTGATGGGATCTGGTGCATTAGTGCTGGTATGATCACACCTACAAGTATACGCGCGCTCAAATTCTTTAAGCCCTAATTACCAGGCTTCTCTCCAAGGCTGAGAAACGCTTCAATATCGATAGGCGGCTAGAAAAAAGCCAATCGAACATGAGCCAAACCCTATTCACTGGAAAATCCACCCTCTAGATCCCTTTCGAGCCTAGAAATACTCCAGGTGCGCCTCTGGTAAACAAGAGGTGCAACACGAGGACTTCCCAGGAGGTCACCCATCCTAATACTACTCTCTCCCAAGCACGCTTGACTGTGGAGTTCTGATGGGATCCAGTGCATGAGAGCTGGTTTGATCACACCTGCAAGTATACGTGTGATCAAGTTCTTTAGGCCCTAATTACCGGGCTTCTCTCCAAGGCTGAGAAACGCTTCAATTTTGCCATGCGGCTAGAAAAGCCAATCAAACATGACATGATCGAACATGAGCCAAACCCTATTCTCATGAAATAAACCTTCTGGATCCATTTCGATCCTAGAAATACTCCAGGTGCACCTCTGGGGAAAAAAAGAGGTGCAACACGAGGACTTCCCAAGAGGTCACCTATCCTAGTACTACTCTCGCCCAAGAACGCTTGACTGCAGAGTTACGATAGGATCCAGTGCATTAGTGAATGTATGATCGCACCTGCAAGTATACGCGAGCTCAAATTCTTTAAGACCTAATTTTCGGGCTTCTCTCCAAGGCTGAGAAACGCTTCAAATTCGACAGGCGGATAGTAATAAGGTAATCGAACATGGCATGATCTAACATGAGCCAAACCTTATTCTCCGGAAATTCCACCCTCTGGATCCCTTTCGAGCCCGTTAATACTCCAGGTGCGCCTCTGGAAAAAAAGAGGTGCAACACGAGGACTTCCCAAGAGGTCACTCATCCTAGTACTACTCTCGCCCAAGCACACTTAGTTGTGGAGTTCTGATAGGATACGATTCATTAGTGATGGTATGATCCCACCTGCAAGTATAAGCGCGCTCAAATTCTTTAAGCCCTAATTACCGGGCTTCTCTCCAATGCTGAGAAATGATTCAATTTCGACAGGCTGCTAGAAAAAAGGCAATCGATAATGGCTTGATCTAACATGAGCCAAACCATATTCTCAGGAAATTCCACCCTCTGGATCCTTTTCGAGTCTGGAAATACTCCAGGGAAAAAAGAGAGGTGCAACACGAGGACTTCCTAGGAGGTCACCCATCCTAGTATTACTCTCGCCCAAGAACGCTTGACTGCGAAGTTCTGATAGGATCCGGTGCATTAGTGATGGTATGATCCCACCTGCAAGTATACGTGAGCTCAAATTCTTTAAGACCTAATTACCGGGCATCTCTCCAAGGCTGAGAAACGCTTCAATTTCGACAGGCGGCTAGAAAAAAATCAATCGAACATGGCATGATCTAACATGAGCCAAACCTTAGTCTCAGGAAATTCCACCCTCTCGATTCCTTTCGAGCCCGTAATTACTCCAGGTGCGCATCTGAAAAAAAATAGGTGCAACATGAGGACTTCTCAGGAGGTCACCCATCCTAGTACTACTCTCGCCCAAGCACGCTTAGCTGTGGAGTTCTGATAGGATCAGGTTCATTAGTGATGGTAAGATCGCACCTGCAAGTATTCGGGCGCTCAAATTCTTTTGGCCCTAATTACTGGGCTTCTCTCCAAGGCTGAGAAGCGTTTTAATTTCGAAAGGCGGCTAGAAAAAAGCCAAGCGTACGTGGCATGATCGAACATGAGCCAAACCCTATTCTCAGGATATTCCACCCTCTAGATCCCTATCGAGCCTAGAAATACTCCAGGTGCGCCACTAGGGAAAAAAAGAGGTGCAACACGAGGACTTCCCAAGAGGTCACCCATCCTAGTATTACTCTCGCCCAAAAATGCTGGACTGCGTAGTTCTGATATGATCCGGTGAATTAGTGATAGTATGAACGCACATGCAAGTATACGCACGCTCAAATTCTTTAAGCCCTAATTACCGCGCTTCACTCCAAGGCTGAGAAACGCTTCAATTTCGACAGGCGGCTATAAAAAAGCCAATCGAAAATGGCATGATCTCACATGAGCCAAACCTTATTCTCTGAAAATTCCACCCTCTGGATCCCTTTCGAGCCCGGTAATACTCCAGGTGGGCCTCATGAAGAAAAAATGGTGGAACAAGAGGACTTCCTAGGAGGTCACCCATCCTAGTACTACTCTCGCCCAACAACGCTTTACTGCGAAATTCTAATGGAATCCGGTGAATTAGTGCTGGTTTGATCGCACATGCAAGTATACGCTCGCTCAAATTATTTAAGCCATAATTACCAGGCTTCTCACCAAGGCTGAGAAACGCTTCAAGGTTGGAAATACTCCAGGTGCGCCTCTGGAAAAAAAAGAGTTGCAATACGAGGACTTCCCAGGAGGTCACCCATCCTAGTACTACTCCCGCCCAAACACGCTTCACTGCGGAGTTCTAATGGGATCTAGTGCATTAGTGCTAGTACGATCGCACCTACTAGTATATGCGCGCTCAAATTCTTTAAGACCCAATTACCGGGCTTCTGTCCAAGGCTGAGAAACGTTTCAATTTCGACAGGCGGCTAGAAAAAAGCCAATCGAATATGGCATGATCGAACATGAGACAAACACTATTCTCAGGAAATTCCACCATCTGGATCCCTTTCGAGCCCGAAAATACTCCACGTGCGCCTCTGGAAAAAACAGAGGTGCAATAGGAGGACTTTCCACGAGGTCACCCATCCTAGTACTACTCTCGCCCAAGCACGATTAACTGCAGAGTTCGGAAAGGATCTAGTGCATTAGTACTGTTATGATCGCACCACCAAGTATATGTGCACTCAAATTCTTTAAGCCCTAATTACCTGGCTTTTCTCCAAGGCTGAGAAACGCTTCAATTTTGACAAGCGGCTAGAACAATGCCAATCGAACATGGTATGATCAAACATGAGCCAAACCCTATTCTCAGGAAATTCCACCCTCTAGATCCCTTTCGAGCCCGGAAATACTCAAGGTGCGCTTCTGGAAAAAAAAAAGAGGTGCAATAGGAGGACTTTCCACGAGGTCACCCATCCTAGTACTACTCTCGCCCAAGCACGATTAACTGCAGAGTTCGGAAAGGATCTAGTGCATTAGTACTGTTATGATCGCACCTCCAAGTATATGTGCACTCAAATTCTTTAAGCCCTAATTACCTAGCTTTTCTCCAAGGCTGAGAAACGCTTCAATTTTGACAAGCGGCTAGAACAATGGCAATCGAACATGGTATGATCAGACATGAGCCAAACCCTATTCTCAGGAAATTCCACCCTCTAGATCCCTTTCGAGCCCGCAAATACTCCAGGTGCGCTTCTGGAAAAAAAAGAGGTGCAACACAAGGACTTCCTAGGAGGTCACCCTTCCAAGTACTTCTATCGCCCAAGCACGATTAACTACAAAGTTCTTATGGGATCCAATGCATTAGTGCTAGTTTGATCTGAGCTGCAAGATTACGTGCGTTCAAGTTCTTTAAGCCCTAATTACCGGGCTTCTCTCCAAGGCTGAGAAACGCTTCAATTTCGACAGGCGGCTAGAAAAAAGCCAATCGAACATGAGCCAAACCCTATTCCCAGGAAATTCCACGCTTTGGAAAAAAGAGAGGCACAACACGAGGACTTCCCAGGAGGTGACCCATCCTAGTACATCTCTCGCCCTAGCACGCTTAACTGCAGAGTTCTGATAGGTTCGAGTGCATTAGTGATGGTCTGATCGCACTTGCGAGTATACGCGCACTCAAATTCTTTAAGCCCTAATTACCGGGATTCTCTCCAAGGCTGAGAAACGATTCAATTTCGACAGGCGGATAGAAAAAAGCCAATGGAACATGGCATGATCGAACATAAGCCAAACCCTATTCTTATGAAATGCCACCCTCTGGATCCCTTTCGAGCCCAGAAATACTCCAGGTGCGCCTCTGGGAAAAAGAGAGGTGAAACACGAGGACTTCCTAGTAAGTCACCCATCCTAGTACTACTTTTTCCCAAGCACACTTTACTGCAGAGTTCTGAGAGGATCTGGTGCATTAGTAATGGTATGATCGCACTTGCAAGTATACGCACACTCAAATTCTTTAAGCCCTAATTATCGAGCTTATCTCCAAGGCTAAGAAACGATTCAATTTTGACAGGAGGCTAGAAAAAAAGCCAATTGAACATGGCATGATCGAACATGAGCCAGACCATATTCTTAGGAAATTCCACCCTCTGGATCCCTTTCAAGCCCGGAAATACTCGAGGTGCGCCTCTGGTAAAAAAAAGATGTGCAACACGAGGTCTTCCCATGAGGTCACCCTTCCTAGTACTAATCTCGCCCAAGCACGCTTCATGCGGAGTTCTGATGGGATCCGGTGCATTAGTGCTCGTATGATCGCACCTACAAGTATACGCACGCTCAAATTCTTTAAGCCCTAATTATCTGGCTTCTCTCAAAGGCTGAGAAACGCTTCAATCTTGACATGCGGCTAGAAAAAAGCCAATCGAACATGGCATGATTGAACATGAGCCAAACCTTATTCTCAGGAAATTCCACCCTCTGGAAAAAAAGAGGTGCAACACGAGGACTTCTAGGAGGTCACCCGTCCTCGTACTACTCTTTCCCATGCACACTTAACTGTAGAGTTCTGATAAGATCCGATGCATTGGTGATGGTATGATCGTACCTGCAAGTACCCGGGCGCTC
This sequence comes from Lupinus angustifolius, assembly GCF_001865875.1. Classification (NCBI taxonomy): domain Eukaryota; kingdom Viridiplantae; phylum Streptophyta; class Magnoliopsida; order Fabales; family Fabaceae; genus Lupinus; species Lupinus angustifolius. The sequence goes on along the minus strand of NC_032023.1, from coordinate 5,239,019 downwards.
AACTTCTTTAAGCCCTAATTACCGGGCTTCTCTCCAAGGCTGAGAAACGCTTCAATTTCGGCATGCGGCTAGAAAAAAGCCAATCGAACATGGCATGATCGAACATGACCCAAACCCTATTCTCAGGATATTCCACCCTCTGGATCCCTTTCGAGCCCGAAAATACTCTAGGTGCGCCTCTGGTAAAAAAAGAGGTGCAACACGAGGACTTCCCAGGAGGTCACCCATCCTAGTACTAATCTCACCCAGGCATGCTTATCTGTGGAGTTATGATGGGATACGGTGCATTAGTGCGGTATGAGGGATCCCTTTCGAGTCCGAAAATACTCTAGGTGCGTCTCAGGAAAAAAAAGAGGTGCAACACGAGGACTTCCCAGGAGGTCATCCATCCTAGTACTACTATCGCACAAGCATGCTTATATGCGAAGTTCTGATGGGATCCGCTGCATTAGTGTTGGTTTGATCACAACTACAAGTATAAGCGCGCTGAAATTCTTTAAGCCCTAATTACCGGGCTTCTCCCCGAGGCTGAGAAACGCTTCAATTTCGACATGCGGCTAGAAAAAAGCCAAACGAACATGGCATGATCGAACATGAGCCAAACCCTATTCTGAGGAAATTCCACCCTCTAGATCCCATTCGAGCCCGGAAATACACTAGGTGTGTCTCTGGAAAAAACAAAGGTGCAACACGAGGATTTCCGAGGAGGTTACCCATCCTGGTAGTACTGTCACCCAAGCACGATTAATGGCGCATTTCTGATAAGATCCGATGCATTAGTGATGGTATGATCGCACCTGCAAGTATAAGCGCGCTCAAATTCTTTAAGCCCTAATTACCGGGCTTCACTTCAAGGCTGAGAAATGCTTCAATTTCAAAAGTCGGCTAGAAAAAAGACTATCGAACATGGCATGATCGAACATGAGCCAAACCCTATTCTCAGGAAATTCCACCGTCTGGATCCATTTCGAGCCCGGAAATACTCCAGGTGCGGCTCTGGAAAAAAAAGAGGTGCAACCCGAGGACTTCCCAGGGGCACACCCATCCTAGTACTACTCTCGCGCAAGCACGCTTATGTGCTCAAGTTCTTTAAGCCCTAATTACCGGGCTTCTCTCCAAGGCTGAGAAATGCTTCAATTTCGACATGCGGCTTGAAAAAAGCCAATCGAACATGGCATGACCGAACATGAGCCAAACCCTATTCTCAGGAAATTCCACCCTCTAAAAAAAAAAGAGGCACAACACGAGGACTTCCCAGGAGGTGACCCATCCTAGAACATCTCTCGCCCAAGCACGCTTAACTGCAGAGTTCTGATAGGTTCCAGTGCATTAGTGATGGTATGATTGCACTTGCGAGTATACGCGCACTCAAATTCTTTAAGCCCTAATTACCGGGCTTCTCTCCAAGGCTGAGAAACGATTCAATTTCGACAGGCGGATAGAAAAAAGCCAATGGAACATGGCATGATAGAACATAAGCCAAACCCTATTCTTATGAAATGCCACCCTCTGGATCCCTTTCGAGCCCAGAAATACTCCAGGTGCGCCTCTGGGAAAAAGAGAGGTGAAACACGAGGACTTCCTAGTAAGTCACCCATCCTAGTACTACTTTTGCCCAAACACACTTTACTGCAGAGTTCTGAGAGGATCTGGTGCATTAGTGATGGTATGATCGCACTTGCAAGTATACGCACACTCAAATTCTTTAAGCCCTAATTATCGAGCTTCTCTCCAAGGCTAAGAAACGATTAAATTTTGACAGGAGGCTAGAAAAAAAAGCCAATTGAACATGGCATGATCGAACATGAGCCAGACCATATTCTTAGGAAATTCCACCCTCTGGATCCCTTTCAAGCCCGGAAATACTCGAGGTGCGCCTCTGGTAAAAAAAAGATGTGCAACACGAGGTCTTCCCATGAGGTCACCCTTCCTAGTACTAATCTCGCCCAAGCACGCTTCATGCGGAGTTCTGATGGGATCCGGTGCATTAGTGCTCGTATGATCGCACCTACAAGTATACGCACGCTCAAATTCTTTAAGCCCTAATTATCTGGCTTCTCTCAAAGGCTGAGAAACGCTTCAATCTTGACATGCGGCTAGAAAAAAGCCAATCGAACATGGCATGATTGAACATGAGCCAAACCTTATTCTCAGGAAATTCCACCCTCTGGAAAAAAAGAGGTGCAACACGAGGACTTCTAGGAGGTGACCCGTCCTCATACTACTCTTTCCCATGCACACTTAACTCTAGAGTTCTGATAAGATCCGGTGCATTAGTGATGGTATGATCGTACCTGCAAGTACCCGGGCGCTCAAATTCTTTAAGCCCTAATTACCGGGCTTCTCCCCAAGGCTGAGAAATGCTTCAATTTCAAAAGTCGGCTAGAAAAAAGACTATCGAACATGGCATGATCGAACATGAGCCAAACCCTATTCTTAGGATATTCCACCCTCTGGATCCCTTTCGAGCCCAGAAATACTCTAGGTGCGCCTCTAGTAAAAAAAGAGGTGCAACATGAGGACTTCCTAGGAGGTCACCCATCCTAGTACTAATCTCACCCTGGCATGCTTATCTGCGGAGTTATGATGGCATACAATGCATTAGTGCGGTATGAGGGATCCCTTTCGAGCACGAAAATATTCTAGGTGCATCTCAGGAAAAAAAAGAGGTGCAACATGAGGACTTCCTAGGAGGTCACCCATCCTAGTACTACTATCGCACAAGCATGCTTATATGCGGAGTTCTGATGGGATCCGGTGCATTAGTGTTGGTTTGATCACAACTACAAGTATAAGCGCGCTGAAATTCTTTAAGCCCTAATTACCGGGCTTCTCCCCGAGGCTGAGAAACGCTTCAATTTCGACATGCGGCTAGAAAAAAGCCAAACGAACATGGCATGATCGAACATGAGCCAAACCCTATTCTGAGGAAATTCCACCCTCTGGATCCCATTCGAGCCCGGAAATACTCCAGGTGTGTCTCTGGAAAAAACAAAGGTGCAACACGAGGACTTCCGAGGAGGTTACCCATCCTAGTACTACTGTCACCCAAGCACGATTAATGGCGCATTTCTGATAAGATCCGATGCATTAGTGATGGTATGATCGCACCTGCAAGTATATGCGCGCTAAAATTCTTTAAGCCCTAATTACCGGGCTTCACTTCAAGGCTGAGAAATGCTTCAATTTCAAAAGTCGGCTAGAAAAAAGACTATCGAACATGGCATGATCGAACATGAGCCAAACCCTATTCTCAGGAAATTCCACAGTCTGGATCCATTTCGAGCCCGAAATACTCCACGTGCGGCTCTGGAAAAAAAAGAGGTGCAACACGAGGACTTCCTAGGGGCACACCCATCCTAGTACTACTCTCGCACAAGCACGCTTATGTGCTCAAGTTCTTTAAGCCCGAATTACCGGGCTTCTCTCCAAGGCTGAGAAATGCTTCAATTTCGACATGCGGCTTGAAAAAAGCCAATCGAACATGGCATGATCGAACATGAGCCAAACCCTATTCTCAGGAAATTCCACCCTCTAAAAAAAAAAGAGGCACAACACGAGGACTTCCCAGGAGGTGACCCATCCTAGAACATCTCTCGCCCAAGCACGCTTAACTGCAGAGTTCTGATAGGTTCCAGTGCATTAGTGATGGTATGATTGCACTTGCGAGTATACGCGCACTCAAATTCTTTAAGCCCTAATTACCGGGCTTCTCTCCAAGGCTGAGAAACGATTCAATTTCGACAGGCGGATAGAAAAAAGCCAATGGAACATGGCATGATAGAACATAAGCCAAACCCTATTCTTATGAAATGCCACCCTCTGGATCCCTTTCGAGCCCAGAAATACTCCAGGTGCGCCTCTGGGAAAAAGAGAGGTGAAACACGAGGACTTCCTAGTAAGTCACCCATCCTAGTACTACTTTTGCCCAAGCACACTTTACTGCAGAGTTCTGAGAGGATCTGGTGCATTAGTGATGGTATGATCGCACTTGCAAGTATACGCACACTCAAATTCTTTAAGCCCTAATTATCGAGCTTCTCTCCAAGGCTAAGAAACGATTAAATTTTGACAGGAGGCTAGAAAAAAAAGCCAATTGAACATGGCATGATCGAACATGAGCCAGACCATATTCTTAGGAAATTCCACCCTCTGGATCCCTTTCAAGCCCGGAAATACTCGAGGTGCGCCTCTGGTAAAAAAAAGATGTGCAACACGAGGTCTTCCCATGAGGTCACCCTTCCTAGTACTAATCTCGCCCAAGCACGCTTCATGCGGAGTTCTGATGGGATCCGGTGCATTAGTGCTCGTATGATCGCACCTACAAGTATACGCACGCTCAAATTCTTTAAGCCCTAATTATCTGGCTTCTCTCAAAGGCTGAGAAACGCTTCAATCTTGACATGCGGCTAGAAAAAAGCCAATCGAACATGGCATGATTGAACATGAGCCAAACCTTATTCTCAGGAAATTCCACCCTCTGGAAAAAAAGAGGTGCAACACGAGGACTTCTAGGAGGTCACCCGTCCTCGTACTACTCTTTCCCATGCACACTTAACTGTAGAGTTCTGATAAGATCCGGTGCATTAGTGATGGTATGATCGTACCTGCAAGTACCCGGACGTTCAACTTCTTTAAGCCCTAATTACCGGGCTTCTCTCCAAGGCCGAGAAACGCTTCAATTTCGGCATGCGGCTAGAAAAAAGTCAATCGAACATGGCATGATCGAACATGAGCCAAACCCTATTCTTAGGATATTCCACCCTCTGGATCCCTTTCGAGCCCAGAAATACTCTAGGTGCGCCTCTGGTAAAAAAAGAGGTGCAACACGAGGACTTCCCAGGAGGTCACCCATCCTAGTACTAATCTCACCCTGGCATGCTTATCTGCGGAGTTATGATGGCATACAATGCATTAGTGCGGTATGAGGGATCCCTTTCGAGTCCGAAAATACTCTAGGTGCGTATCTCAGGAAAAAAAAGAGGTGCAACATGAGGACTTCCCAGGAGGTCACCCATCCTAGTACTACTATCGCACAAGCATGCTTATATGCGAAGTTCTGATGGGATCCGCTGCATTAGTGTTGGTTTGATCACAACTACAAGTATAAGCGCGCTGAAATTCTTTAAGCCCTAATTACCGGGCTTCTCCCCAAGGCTGAGAAACGCTTCAATTTCGACATGCGGCTATAAAAAAGCCAAACGAACATGGCATGATCGAACATGAGCCAAACCCTATTCTGAGGAAATTCCACCCTCTAGATCCCATTCGAGCCCGGAAATACACTAGGTGTGTCTCTGGAAAAAACAAAGGTGCAACACGAGGACTTCCGAGGAGGTTACCCATCCTAGTACTACTGTCACCCAAGCACGATTAATGGCGCATTTCTGATAAGATCCGATGCATTAGTGATGGTATGATCGCACCTGCAAGTATATGCGCGCTAAAATTCTTGAAGCCCTAATTACCGGGCTTCACTTCAAGGCTGAGAAATGCTTCAATTTCAAAAGTCGGCTAGAAAAAAGACTATCGAACATGGCATGATCGAACATGAGCCAAACCCTATTCTCAGGAAATTCCACCGTGTGGATCCATTTCGAGCCTGGAAATACTCCAGGTGCGGCTCTGGAAAAAAAAGAGGTGCAACACGAGGACTTCCCAGGGGCACACCCATCCTAGTACTACTCTCGCGCAAGCACGCTTATGTGCTCAAGTTCTTTAAGCCCTAATTACCGGGCTTCTCTCCAAGGCTGAGAAATGCTTCAATTTCGACATGCGGCTTGAAAAAAGCCAATCGAACATGGCATGACCGAACATGAGCCAAACCCTATTCTCAGGAAATTCCACCCTCTAAAAAAAAAGAGGTGCAACACGAGGACTTCCTATGAGTTCACCCATCCTAGTACTACTCTCGCCCAAGCACGCTTCACTGAGGAGTTCTGATGGGATCCGGTGCATTAGTGTTGGTATGATCACACCTGCAAGTATATGCGTGCTCAAATTACTAAAGACCTAATTATCGGGCTTCTCTCCAAGGCTGAGAAATGTTTATGTTTCGACAGGCGGCTAGAAAATAGCCTATCGAACATGGCATGATCGAACATAAGCCAAACCCTCTAGAACCCTTTCGAGCGCGGAAATACTCCATCCCTTTCCACCCTCTACAAGTATACGCGCACTCAAATTCTTTATGCCCTAATTACTAGACTTCTCTCAAAGGCTGCGAAACGCTTCATTTTCGACAGGCGGCTAGAAAAAAGCCAATCGAACATGACAAGATCGAACATGAGCCAAACCCTATTCTCAAGAAATTCCACCCTCTGGATCTTTTCAAGCCCGGAAAAACTCCAGTTGCGCCTCTAAAAAAAAAGAGGTGCAACACAAAGACTTCCCAGGAGGTCACCCATCCTACTACTACTCTTCCTGAACACACTTAAGTGCATAGTTCATATAAGATCCGGTGCATTAGTGATGGTATGATTGCACCTGCAAGTATCCGTGTGCTCAAATTCTTTAAGCCCTAATTACCGAGCTTCTCTCCAAGGATGAGAAACGCTTCAATTTCGACAAGCGGCTAGAAAAAAGCCAATCCAACATGGCATGATCGAACATGAGCCAGACCATATTCTCAGGAAATTCAACCCTCTGGATCCCTTTCGAGCCCGGAAAAATTACAGCTGTGCCTCATGAAAAAATAGAGGTGCAACACGAGAACTTCCCAGGAGGTCACCATCCTATTTCTACTCTCTCCCAAGCACGGTTAACGACGAAAAATACCAATCGAACATGGCATGATCGAACATGAGCTAGACCATATTCTCTGGACATTCCACCCTCTCGATCCCTTTCGAGCCCGGAAATACTCTAGGTGCGCCTTAGGAAAAAAAAGATGTGCAACACGAGCACTTCCCAGGAGGTCATCCATCCTAGTACTACTCTCGCCCAAGCACGCTTAACTGCGGAGTTCTGATAGGATCCAGTGCAATAGTAATGGTATGATCGCACCTACAAGTATACGCGCGCTCAAATTCTTTAATCCCTAATTACCGGGCTTCTCTCCATGGCTGAGAAACGCTTCAATTTCGACAGGCGGCTAGAGAAAAGCCAATCGAACATGGCATGATCGAACATGAGCCACACCCTATTCTCAGGAAATTCCACCCTCTGGATCCATTTCGAGCCCGGAAATACTCCAGGTGCCTATCTGAAAAAATAAGAGGTGCAACACGAGGACTTCCAAGGAGGTCACCCATCCTAGTGCTACTCACGCCTAAGCACGATTAATTGCAGAGTTATAAAAGGATATGGTGCATTAGTGATGGTATGATAGCACCTGCAAGTATACGTGCACTCAAATTCTTTAAGCCCTAATTATCAGGCTTCACTCCAAGGCTGAAAATCGTTTCAATTTTGACATGTGGCTAGAAAAAAGCCAATCGAACATGAGCCAGACCATATTCTCAGGAAATTCTACCATGCGGATCCCTTTCGAGCCCGAAAATACTCCAGGTGCGCCTCTCGAAAAAAAGATGTGCAGCACGAGGACTTCCCAAGAGATCATCCATCCTAGTACGACTCTCGCCCAAGCACGCTTAAGTGCGGAGTACTAATAGGATCCGGTGCATTAGTGCTGGTATGATCGCACCTGTAATTATCCACGCACTCAAATTCGTTAAGCCCTAATTACCGGGCTTCCCTCCAAGGCTGATAAACGCTTAAATTTCGACAGGCGGCTAGAAAAAAGCCAATCGAACATGGCATGATCGAACATGAGCCAAACCCTATTCTCCAGAAATTCAACCCTCTAGATCCCTTTCGAGCCAGGAAAAACTGCAGGTGCGCCTCTAAAAAAAAACGAGGTGCAACACAAGGACTTCCCAAGAGGTCACCCATCCTAGTACTACTCTTGCCCAAACACTCTTAAGTGTAGAGTTCTGATAAGATCCGGTGCATTAGTGATAGTATGATTGTACCTACAAGTATCTACGCGCTCAAATTCTTTAAGCTCTAATTACCGGGCTTCTCTCCAAGGATGAGAAACGCTTCAATTTCGACAAGCGACTAGAAAAAAGCCAATCGAACATGGCATGATCGAACATGAGCCAGACAATACTCTCAAGAAATTCCACCCTCTGGATTCTTTTCAAGGACAGAAATACTACAAGTGCGCCTCTGGAAAAAAATGATGTGTAACACGAGGACTTCCCAGGAGGTCATCCATCCTAGTACTACTCTCGCCAAAGCACGCTTAACTGCGGAGTTCTGATTGGATCTGGTGCATTAGTAATGGTATGATCGCACCTGCAAGTTTACGCACGCTCATATTCGTTAAGCCCTAATTATCGGGTTTCTCTCCAAGGCTGAGAAACGCTTCAATTTCGACAGGCGGCTAGAAAAAAGACAATCGAACATGGCATGATCGAACAAGAGCCATAACATATTCTCAGGATATTCCACCCTCAGGATTCTTTTCGAGCCCGGAAATATTCCAGGTGCGCCTCTGGAAAAAAAAGATGTGCAACACGAGGACTTCCCAGGAGGGCATCCATCCTAGTACTAGTCTCACCTAAGCACGCTTAACTGCGGAGTTCTGATAAGATCCGGTGCATTAGTAATGGTATGATCGCACCTGCAAGTATACGCGCACTCAAATTCTTTAAGCCCTAATTACTGGGCTTCTCTCCAAGGCTGAGAAATGCTTCAATTTCGACAGGCGGCTAGAAAAAAGCCAATCGAACATGGCATGGTTGAACAAGAGCCAAACCCTATTCTCAGGAAATTCCACCCTCTGGATCCCATTCGATCCAAGAAATACTCCAAGTGCGCCTCTAGAAAAATAAAAGAGGTGCAACACGAGGACTTCCAAGGAGGTCTCCCATCCATGTACTACTCTCGCCCAAGCACACTTAACTGCGGAGTCTTGATGGGATCCGGTGCACTAGTGCTGGTATATTCGCACCGGCAAGTATACGCACGCTCAAATTCTTTAAGCCCTAATTACCAGGCTTCTCTCCAAGGCTGAGAAACTCTTCAATTTTGACGTGCAGCTAGAAAAATGCCAATCGATCACGGCATGATCGAACATGAGCCAAACCCTATTCTCAGGAAATTCCACCCTCTAGATCCCTTTCGAGCCCAGAAATACTCCATGTGCCCCTTTGGAAAAAAAAGAGGTGCAACACGAAGACTTCCCAGGAGGTCACCCATCCTAGTACTACTATCGCCCAAGCACGCTTGACTGCGGAGTTCCGATGGGATCCAAAGCATTAGTGTTTGTATGATCGCATCTGCAAGTATACACGCACTCAAATTCCCTAAGCCCTCATTACCGGGCTTCTCTACAAGGCTGAGAAATGCTTCAATTTCGACAGGCGGCTAGAAAAAAGCCAATCGAACATGGCATGGTTGAACAAGAGCCAAACCCTATTCTCAGGAAATTCCACCCTCTGGATCCCATTCGATCCAATAGAAATACTCCAAGTGCGCCTCTGGAAAAATAAAAGAGGTGCAACACGAGGACTTCCAAGGAGGTCTCTCATCCATGTACTACTCTCGCCCAAGCACACTTAACTGCGGAGTCCTGATGGGATCCGGTGCACTAGTGCTGGTATATTAGCACCGGCAAGTATACGTAAGCTCAAATTCTTTAAGCCCTAATTACCAGGCTTCTCTGCAAGGCTGAGAAACTCTTCAATTTTGACGTGCAGCTAGAAAAATGCCAATCGATCACGGCATGATCGAACATGAGCCAAACTCTATTATTAGGAAATTCCACCCTCTAGATCCCTTTCGAGCCCAGAAATACTCCATGTGCCCCTTTGGAAAAAAAAAGAGGTGCAACACGAAGACTTCCCAGAAGGTCACCCATCCTAGTACTACTATCGCCCAAGCACGCTTGACTGCGGAGTTCCGATGGGATCCGAAGCATTAGTGTTTATATGATCGCATCTGCAAGTTAACGTGCACTCAAATTCCCTAAGCCCTAATTACCGGGCTTCTCTACAAGGCTGAGAAATGCTTCAATTTCGACAGGCGGCTAGAAAAAAGCCAATCGATCATGGCATGGTCGAACAAGAGCCAAACCCTATTCTCAGGAAATTCCACCCTCTGGATCCCTTTCGATCCAAGAAATACTCCAAGTGTGCCTCTGGAAAAATAAAAGAGGTGCAACACGAGGACTTCCAAGGAGGTCTCCCATCCATGTACTGCTCTCGCCCAAGCACACTTAACTGCGGAGTCCTGATGGGATCCGGTGCACTAGTGCTGGTATATTCGCACCGGCAAGTATACGCACACTCAAATTCTTTAAGCCCTAATTACCAGGCTTCTCTCCAAGGCTGAGAAACTCTTCAATTTTGACGTGCAGCTGGAAAAATGCCAATCGATCACGGCATGATCGAACATGAGCCAAACCCTATTCTCAGGAAATTCCACCCTCTAGATCCCTTTCGAGCCCATAAATACTCCATGTGCCCCTTTGAAAAAAAAAGAGGTGCAACACGAAGACTTCCCAGGAGGTCACCCATCCTAGTACTACTATCGCCCAAGCACACTTGACTGCGGAGTTCCGATGGGATCCGAAGCATTAGTGTTTGTATGATCGCATCTGCAAGTATACGCGCACTCAAATTCCCTAAGCCCTAATTACCGGGCTTCTCTACAAGTGTAAGAAATGCTTCATTTTTGACAGGCGGCTAGAAAAAAGCCAATCGAACATGGCATGTTCGAACATGAACAAAATCCTACTCTTAGGAAATTCCACCCTCTGGATCCCTTTCGAGCACGGAAATATTCCAAGTGCGCCACTAGAAAAAAAAGAGGTGCACACGAGGACTTCCAAGGAGGTCACCCATCTTAGTACTACTCTCGCCCAAGCACGCTAAACTACGGATTTCTGATGGGATCTGGTGCATTAGTGCTGGTATGATCGCACCTGCAAGTATACGCACGCTCAAATTCTTTATGCCCTTATTACTGGGCTTATCTCAAAAACGCTTCATTTTCGACTAGCGGCTAGAAAAAAGCCAATCGAACATGACAAGGTCGAACATGAGCCAAACCCTATTCTAAGGAAATTTCACCTTTTGGATCCATTTCGAGCCTAGAAATACGCCAGGTGCGATCTGGAAAAAAAAGAGGTGCAACAGGAGGACTTCCCAGGAGGTCACCCATCCTAGTACTACTCTCACCCTAGAATGCTTAACTGCAGAGTTCCGATAGGATCCGGCGGATTAGTGTTGGTATGATCGCACCTGCAAGTATACGCGCGCTCAAATTCGTTAAGCCCTAATTATCGGGCTTCTCTCCAAGGCTGAGAAACGCTTCAATTTGGACATGCGACTAGAAAAAAGCCAATCGAACATGGTATGATTGATCATGAGCCAAACCCTATTCTTAGGAAATTCCACCCTCTAGATCCCTTTCGAGCCCGGAAATACTCCAGGTGCGCCTCTCGAAAAAAAGAGGTGCAACAGGAGGTCACCCATCCTAGTACTACTCTCACCCAAGAATGCTTAACTGCGGAGTTCCGAGGGGATCCGGCGGATTAGTGTTGGTATGATCGCACCTGCAAGTATACGCGCGCTCAAATTCCTTAACCCCTAATTATCGGGCTTCTCTCCAAGGCTGAGAAACGCTTCAATTTGGACATGCGGCTAGAAAAAAGCCAATCGAACATGGTATGATTGATCATGAGCCAAACCCTATTCTTAGGAAATTCCACCCTCTAGATCCCTTTCGAGCCCGGAAATACTCCAGGTGCGCCTCTCGAAAAAAAGAGGTGCAACAGGAGGTCACCCATCCTAGTACTACTCTCACCCAAGCACACTTGACTGCGGAGTTCCGATGGGATCCGCAACATTAGTGTTTTATGATCGCACCTGCAAGTATACGCGCGCTCAAATTACCTAAGCCCTAATTACCGGGCTTCTCTACAAGGCTGAGAAACGCTTCATTTTCGACAAGTGGCTAGAAAAAAACCAATCGAACATGGCATGATCGAACGTGAGCCAAAATCTACTCTCAAGAAATTCCACCCTATAGATCCCTTTCGAGCCCAAAAATACTCCAGGTGCGCCTCTGGAAAAAAGAAAGAGGTGCAACACGAGGACTTCCAAGGAGGTCACCCATCCTAGTACTACTCTCGCCCAAGCACGCTAAACTACGGACTTCTGATGGGATCTGGTGCATTAGTGCTGGTATGATCGCACCTGCAAGTATACGCGCGCTCAAATTCCTTAACCCCTAATTATCGGGCTTCTCTCCAAGGCTGAGAAATGCTTCATTTTCGATAGGAAGCTAGAAAAAAGCTAATCGAACATGGCATGATCAAACAATAGCCAAACCCTATTCTCGGGAAATTCCACCCTCGGGATCCCTATCGAGCCCAGAACTACTCCAGGTGGAGTTCCGATGGGATCCGGCGGATTAGTGTTGGTATGATCGCACCTGCAAGTATACGCGCGCTCAAATTCCTTAACCCCTAATTATCGGGCTTCTCTCCAAGGCTGAGAAATGCTTCATTTTCGATAGGAAGCTAGAAAAAAGCTAATCGAACATGGCATGATCAAACAATAGCCAAACCCTATTCTCGGGAAATTCCACCCTCGGGATCCCTATCGAGCCCAGAACTACTCCAGGTGCGCTTCTTGATAAAAAAGAGGTGCAACAGGAGGACTTCCCAGGAGGTCACCCATCCAAGTACTACTCTCGCCCAAGAATTCTTAACTGCAGACTTCCGATGGGATCCGATATATTAGTGTTGGTGTGATCGCACCTGCAAGTATACGCGAGCTCAAATTTCTTAAACCCTAATTATCGGGTTTCTCTCCAAGGCTGGGAAATGCTTCATTTTCGAATGGCGGCTAGAAAAAATCCAATCGAACATGGCATGATCGAACATGAGCTAAACTCTATTCTCAGGAAATTCCACCCTCTTGATCCCTTTCGAGCCCGGAAATACTCTGGTGTGCCTCTTGAGAAAAAAGAGGTGCAACACGAGGACTTCGTAGGAGGTCATCCATCCCATTACTACTCTCGCCCAAGATCGTTTAACTGCGGAGTTCTGATGGGATCCGCTGCATTAATGTTGGTATGATCGCAGCTGCAAGTATACGCGCGCTCAAATTCGTTAAGCCCTAATTATCGGGCTTCTCTCCAAGGCTGAGAAACGCTTCAATTTGGACATGCGACTAGAAAAAAGCCAATCGAACATGGTATGCTTGATCATGAGCCAAACCCTATTCTTAGGAAATTCCACCCTCTAGATCCCTTTCGAGCCCGGAAATACTCCAGGTGCGCCTCTCGAAAAAAAGAGGTGCAACAGGAGGTCACCCATCCTAGTACTACTCTCACCCAAGCACACTTGACTGCGGAGTTCCGATGGGATCCGCAACATTAGTGTTTTATGATCGCACCTGCAAGTATACGCGCGCTCAAATTACCTAAGCCCTAATTACCGGGCTTCTCTACAAGGCTGAGAAACGCTTCATTTTCGACAAGTGGCTAGAAAAAAACCAATCGAACATGGCATGATCGAACGTGAGCCAAAATCTACTCTCAAGAAATTCCACCCTATAGATCCCTTTCGAGCCCAAAAATACTCCAGGTGCGCCTCTGGAAAAAAGAAAGAGGTGCAACACGAGGACTTCCAAGGAGGTCACCCATCCTAGTACTACTCTCGCCCAAGCACGCTGAACTGCAGAGTTCTAATGGGATCTGATGCATTAGTGCTGGTATGATCGCACCTGCAAGTATACGCGCGCTCAAATTCTTTAAGCCCTAATTACTGGGCTTCTTTCAAAGGCTGCGAAACGCTTCTCGACAGGCGGCTAGAAAAAAGCCATTCAAACATGACATGATCGAACATGAGCCAAAACCTATTCTCAGGAAATTCCACCCTTTGGATCCCTTTCGAGACCAGCAATACACCAGGTGCGCCTCTGGAAAAAAAAGAGGTTCAACAAGAGGACTTCCCAGGAGGTCACCCATCCTAGTACAACTCTCGCCCAAGAATGCTTAACTGCGGAGTTCCGATGGGATCTGATGAATTAGTGTTGGTGTGATCGCACCTGCAAGTATACGCGTGCTCAAATTCCTTAAGCCCTAATTACCGGGCTTCTCTCCAAGGCTGAGAAACGCTTCATTTTGGAAAGGTGGCTAGAAAAAGGCCAATCGGATATAGCATGATCATCCTTGAGCCAAACCCTATTCTTAGGAAATTCCACCTTCTGGATCCTTTTCGAGCCCGGAAATACTCCAGGTGTGCCTCTGGAAAAAAAAGAGGTGCAACACGAGCACTTTCTAGGAGGTCACCCATCCTAGTACTACTCTCGCCCAAAATCGCTTCACTATGGAGTTCTGATCGGATCTGGTGCATTAGTGCTGGTATGATCGCAGCTTTAAGTATACGCGCGCTCAAATTCTTTAAGCCCCAATTATCGGGCGTCTCTCCAAGGCAGAGAAATGCTTCATATTGGATAGGAGGCTAGAAAAAAGCCAATAGAAATGGCATGATTAAACATGAGCCAAACCCTATTCTCAGGAAATTCCACCCTCTGGATCCCTTTCGAGCCCGAAAATACTCCAAGTGCGCCTCTTGAAAAAAAAGAGGTGCAACTCGAGGACTTCCCAAGAGGTCACCCATCCTAGTACTACTCTAACCCAAGCACGCTTCACTGCGGATTTTTGATGGGATCCGGTGCATTAGTACTAGTATGATCACACCTGCAATTATACGCGTGATCAAATGCTTTAAGCCCTAATTACCGGGCTTGTCTCCAAGGCTGAGAAACACTTCATTTTCGACAGGCGGCTAGAAAAAGCCAATCGAATTAGGCATGGTTAAACATGACCCAAACCCTATTCTCAGGAAATTCCACCCTCTGGATCCCTTTCGAGTCGGATATACTCCAGGTGCGCCTCTAGAAAAATTAGAGGTGCAACACGAGGACTTCGCAGGTGGTCACCCATCGTAGTACTACTCTCACCCAAGCACGCTTGACTGTGGAGTTGCAATGGGATCCGGAGCTTTAGTGTTTGTATGATTGCACCTGCAAGTATACGCACGCTCAAATTCCTTAAGCCCTAATTACCGGGCTTCTCTACAAGGTTGACAAACGCTTCATTTTCGACAAGCGGCTAGAAAAAAGCCAATTGAACATGGCATGATCGAACATGAGCAAAACCTTACTCTCAGGAAATTCCACCCTCTGGATCCCTTTCGAGCCCTGAAATACACCAGGTGCGCCTCTGGAAAAAAAAGAGGTGCAACAGGAGGACTTCCTAGGAGGTCACCCATTCTAGTACTACTCTCGCCCAAGAATGCTTTACCGCAGAGTTCCGATGGGATCCAATGGATTAGTGTTGGTGTGATCGCACCTGCAAATATACGCGTGCTCAAATTCCTTAAGCCCTAATTATCGGGCTTCTCTCCAAAGTTGAGAAACGCTTCATTTTCGAAAGGCGGCTAGAAAAAAGCCAATCGAACATGGCATGATCGAACATGAATCAAACTCTATTCTCAGGAAATTCCACCCTCTGGATCCCTTTCGAGCCCGGAAATACTCCAGGTGCACCTCTGGAAAAAAATGAGGTGCAACACGAGCACTTCCTAGGAGGTCACCCATCCTAGTACTACTCTCACCCAAGATCACTTCACTGCGGAGTTCTGATGGGATCCGGTGCATTTGTGCTGGTATGATCGCACCTATAAGTATATGCGCGCTCAAGAAAGGCTTCATTTTCGATAGGTGGCTAGAAAAAAGCAAATCGAGCATGCCATGATCGAACATGAGTCAAACCCTATTCTTAAGAAAGTCCACCATCTAGATCCTATTCGAGCCCGGAAATACTCCAGGTGCGTCTTTGGAATAAAAAGAGGAGCAACACGAGGACTTCCCAGGAGGTCACCCATCCTATAACTACTCCCACCCAAGTGTAAGACCGCGAATTTTACGATTTTGAATTATAAGATTGTGGACCGTTTGACCAAGACAACTCACTTTCTGCCTATCAACATGAAGTACTCTTTGGAGAGATTGGCGGAGTTGTATATTAAAGAGATTGTCCGATTGCATGGTATTCCCACTAATATCATCTCGGATAGAGATCCGCGCTTCACTTCCAAGTTCTGGAATGGTTTGCAATCAGCTTTGGGGACCAAGTTAAGCATGAGTTCAGCTTATCACCCGCAGACTGATGGTCAATCAGAAAGGACGATCCAATCATTGGAGGATCTTCTTAGAGCATGTGTGTTAGAGAAGCCAGGAAGTTGGGTTGATCATTTGCATTTGATCGAGTTCACCTACAATAACAGCTTTCATTCAAGTATCGGTATGGCGCCGTAATACGGCAGGAAATGCAGAACGCCATTATGCTGGTTTGAAACTGGGGAGAATTTGATTTTAGGACCCGATGTGGTTCAACAAACGACAGACAAGATTCGAATGATAAGGGAGAACATGAAGACAGCTCAGAGCAGACAGAAGAGCTACTATGACAAAAGGAGGAACCCTCTCAGTTTCGAAGAAGGAGATCATGTATTCATGAGAGTGGTTCCGACAACTGGTATTGGCAGGCTATTAAAAGCTCGTAAGCTTAGCCCAAAATTCATTGGACCTTACCAAATCCTTAGGAAAGTTGGACCAGTAGCTTACCAAATAGCCTTACCACCTTTATTGTCCAATCTACACAACGTTTTTCATGTGTCTCAACATAGAAAATACATTAGTGACCCGTCGTACATAATCGAATCCGATTCAATTCAGTTAAAGGATAATCTTATGTTTGAGACATTGCCAATAAGGATCGGTGATTGGAGTATTAAGACTCTTCGAGGGAAAGAAATCGCGTTGGTTAAAGTCATATGGAGTCAAGTGAATGGCGAATATGCGACTTGGGAGGTCGAGGATGCGATGAGAAAATCCTATCCCCACCTGTTTGAGTGAGAGGTATGCTCTATTTTCCAGGACGAAAATCTTTTAAGGGGGAGGATTGTAACACCGCGAATTTTACGATTTTGAATTATAAGATTTTATTAATATTGTTTTTAATTATAATTTTTTAAAATGAATTTCTGGGAATTTTCGGTAAAGAATTAGATGAAACTCTAGTTGAGTTTTAGTCTGAAAATTCTATTTCCAATTTGGTGGTAAATTGTCATGATTTTCGGAGACAATTGGTTTCGGACCACTATCAGGGCCGAATCTCACCCGGTACGGCTAAAAAAGTGGTTTTTGAGTTCCGTAACTCGGAATCGAATTCCGATCGCGCCATTGGCTTCATAAATTTATTTCGAGTCAATATAGACCTTGAGTACACTCATACCTATTTTCTAAATATTTTTCACTCGGAATGCCAAAATCTGAATTTCTAATCGGATAATAGGATCGGGCGATTTATAATACCCGATCGAGTATTGGCTGATAATACTCTGGCAGGTTTATCGCACGTGTCTGCGAGGTGATCCTTTCGCATTGGGATGCGAGATTTGACTTCCATAAAGCAAATCTCACATCACTTTCTCAAATATCCCATGAGCTCATCATTAGCCACCCTAGGAGATTTTTTCATCATTGCCTAGAGGAAATATGATTTCCCTCTCTCCTTAAACCCTCACATTCCACACTTCACTCTCTCACTCTTGCATTTTCAAAGAAGAGGTAAATCCTCTCTTCATTTTTCTCTCATGTCTCATGGCTTCTCCCATCTTCAATCCGAGCAGGTATTTGTTGATCAACCCCCTGGCTGTATTAAAGATGGAAATGAACATAAAGTATATAAATTGAAGAAGGCACTTTATGGACTAACACAAGCTCCAAGGGCTTGGTATAGTCAAATAGAGGCATATTTTTTTTAAAGTAGGATTTAAGACATGCTTATATGAGCATACACTCTTTGTTAAAGTTGGATCTGAAGGAAAAATACTTATTGTTTGCTTATATGTTGATGACCTTATATTTACTAGAAATGATTTAGGAATGTTTGAATGGTTCAAAAAGTCTATGATGATTGAGTTTGAAATGATTGATCTTGGTTTGATGCATTATTTTCTTGGAATAGAAGTAGTGCAATCAACTAATGTATACTTTATTTCTCAAAAGAAGTATGTCCAAGAAATCTTAAACAGGTTTCAGATGCAGGATTGCAATCCAGTAAGTACTCCATCTGAGTATGGCTTGAAGCTAAACAAAGATTATGAAGGAAAAAGGTGGATAACATACTATTTAAGCAAATTGTGGGTAGTTTGATGTCTTTAACTGCTATTAGGCCTGACATAATGCATTCTATCAGCCTAATTAGTAGATACATGGAATGTCCAACTGAAATGCATCTATTAGCTGCCAAAATAATTTTCCCTTATCTTCAAGGAATAAAACAACTTGCGCTATTTTTCAAGAATGGTGAAAAATCAGAATTGATTGGGTTCACGGATAGTGACTTTGCAAGGGATCAAGATTATAGGAGAAGTACTTCAGGTTATATCTTTATGCTTGGCACAGGGGTTTTCTCATGTTTATCTAAAAAACAACTTATAGTCACATTATCAACTACTGAAGCTGAGTTTGTTTCTGCTTCAACTTTTGCTTGTCAAGCCATTTGGTTGAGGAAAATACTTGAAGAACTACATTTTAAGCAAGAGGAGGCTACTACAATATATTGTGATAATACCTCAGCCATCAGACTCTCCAAAAATCATGTACTACATGGAAGAAGTAAACATATTGATGTTAAGTACTATTTTTTAAGAGACCTCAACAATGATGGAACAATTGTCTTGAAGTACTGCAGAAGTGAAGATCAATTGGCAGCCATTTTTACCAAACCTCTCAAAGCACTTTCATTCCAAAATTTGAGAAATTTGTTGGGTGTTTGCAAGTTGCAGCAGTAGAGTTAGTAAACTGAAAATAGAATTTATAGTTTAAGAGACAGAATGTTAGATATTTTTATTTATTCAGTTTATGTGTTGTGTGGTTGAGTAGTTTATGAGTAGTTTAACAAGTTACATCCACTTTAGAGGAATTATTATGTATAATCTTGAAACTGATTGTAACTTCTTTTTGTTTGCCCATTTTAAGGATGTCATCTAGTGCACAATGAAATACACCAGTTTGTAATTTCTCTCTTCCTAACATACTTCACCTTTAATGATTAGAGTAGCTTCCCTTTTTGGAATTTTGAAGATTCGGCTTCTTCATTCTTTAAGAAAAAAACAAATTCAGTCACTTATCCTTGTTGATTTTAATCCCCCTTATGTTGTTCTTTTGAAAAAGTTGATGAGGGGTACCTCCTCATTACCAAAAATTTTATAACAACAATAAATGTTTCTTAACTAGTGGGTGTTCATTCCACTAGTTCAATTTTTTTGTTTTCTTTTTGGGTTTTTAATTTTAAATGTAAAAATACAAAGAGAAAATAAAATTGTATTTAAAATTACTAATGATAAAAAATATATGTATGAATTTTTATTATCTAGCAATTCCCCGGCAGCGGTGCCAATTTGTTGAAAGCAGATTTCTTCACCAGAAATTCTCCCCTCAACAACAAAGTTGTCACTTTGTTGAGAGGAGATTACTCAGTTGTTGCAAATTTATTTAATTAATTTTGAATGATGAGTGATGAACAAATTATTTAGTGACTTTATTTATTTACTTCCTATTCGGGTTCTTTTTATCCATACCATAAAGGTCGGTCTCATTTTATTAAGTTAAACATATCATTTCTTACGAAAGGTTGATATCAATGAATAATAATATGAACAAAAGAATAAAGTTAGTAGTTAATCGTACCACGTTTTTCAAAGAGTTGATATAAAGAATAAAAGAATAAAGCAATAAATAAATTTTAGTTGCGTAAAAGTAAATGACAAAAAATAAATGTTAGTTACGGAAAATAAATGACAGGATGAAAATGTTGGCGGGTAGATTTATTACTCATCACTCTTTTATTGTTTTTAGTAACAATCAATTGATTGGATTGCACTTTTTGCATATTATTCCTATGTACAAAGTTACAAACCATGAATTGGTTTTAACTTATGTTTTTAGAAATCTTTAATCAACAAACAAAATTTATAAGTTAACACCTTACTATTTTACATTTGCATCTCTTTCAAGATTCAATTATAGTATAGTTTAAGGTTATGTCAAACCACAATGAATTGCCTAAGAGAAATATACTCATACTTTGTATCTTTTATCAAAAGTAAGAAAGTAATAAATAAAGTTGTTTTGGTGTTTTTATGAATTGAGAACATGAAAGTGTAAAGAAACTAACTATTTACAAATTCAAGAGGAGAATATGGTTAGAAGGATGGAATAATTTATTGAACAATATAAATATGAAAATTATACAAGTTATGTGTTATCCTTTGGTTGATTCCATACACCATGTCTTAATCCCCCATCTAGTGTCTTAGTATGATAAGATGATTTTCAAACCTTATTTAATACACTAAATAGTAATTAACTGCCACTCGCTGGAGTAGGTTGTCACACCCTACTTCAGGCTTTGTTAACATTATTTAGCCTTGAATAGAAGTTGCTTAAGATAAATGCTTTGATATGGCAAGTGAACTAAGATGTAGGTAATACTTTTTAGTTCACTTGTCAATACTTTAAGAAGAAATATTCTTTTGGATCTTTAAATCAAGCTTTAGGTGATCAAGCTAAAACCGCATTAAGAACTTCTTAAAGAATTAAAATAACCAAAGAAATAACTTACATAAGCTACATGCATGATGACATAGCTATTCTTCTAGGGCAAGAAAACATTTTTCTGGTGGGCCAAGCGCCTGGATGACCTGGTCCACACTCAGCTGCCTGCTTGAGCAGTCTGCCTGACCTGGTGCACGCTTAGTAGCCTACTTGAGCAGTCTGGCTGACCTGGTGCATGCTCAGCTGCCTGCTTGAGCAACATACCTGACCTAGTGCATGCATAGCTACCTGCTTGAGCAGCCTGGTTGACCTAGCCTGGTGCTTGGTGCTTGGTTGGATAGCTTTGTGCTTGGTTGGACAGCTTTGTGCTTGGCTGGACTGCTTTATGAGCAACTTTTCTTTGACTTTAACTTCTTCCAACCAAGACCAAGTTTCTTAGTCATGCTTAAGTTTAAGCATACACCTTACCATGCTTAGTTTTAAGCACACATGTGTCATGTTTTTTGGCTTGATTTCTACAAGGTTTATAAGCTTTCTTTCTTCAAGCCTAAGCATTCTTTTTCGTCCAATTTCCTTCAAAACTCAAAGAAAACTTGGGCAAGAGGTGATCAAAAAATTATATTATTCAAACACACATAATTTATCTAAAAAGGTGTTGAATTACGTTGGTTTTCACATTTTTGCATAGGATAAGTGTCATGAAAAGTGTATGAAAATTAGGTATTTTTGACACTTATCATTCCTCACATATATCATTATCATTTCCTTGTACCTCCCAAAATGCATTTTCTAAAACCCTTTGATTGAAGCTCCAATGTTCGTCTCACTTCAATTTCTACCATTTAATCCTTGAGGCTCTTTATTGTCTATTTCTCTCCACTCTATGCTTAGCCCCATATATACATACCCAAAACTTTATGTTGGTTCATCAAACTCTCTCTAAGTATGATTTAGCCTTTCAATAAAAACTTGCTATATAATTTTCTTATCATAAAAAAAAGAACGTGAAACTCCACTCTTATATATAATAAGATGTTCACCCGCTTCTTAAAACATGTAATGATTATTATAAAATCAAAACCTGAATATAAGTCTAGAGTAGTATGACCCTCCCTATTTGATTCTTCTATTCTATATATATCGTGAACACCTTTAAACCCTCTAACGCCCCTCCTACATTTCCACTAAGATTGTCTCTAAGGAAAATCTTTTCTCCTAAATGTATTGTCTAGACTACACCTTCTAAGTCCTCATAAAACGTTATCTTCTAATGATCATCTAGCCCCACCTATAGTGCATAAGCACTAATCACATTAAAGGTGTATTTCTTCGTTACAAACTTTAAGGATATAATAATATCCAACTTTTAGATCATACTACACCACTCAAAATGATCTTGATGCATATTGCGAGCAACAAAATTAATATCCCAAGTTTTGTTGTCCAAAATGAAGTTGTTCCTCTACCTCAAAGCCCACCTAACACAACCCATAAGGAGCAATCCACTTCGATGCTTGTAGTTTTCCCTGAACCATGTCTGAAATGCATGAGTCACCCAAAAAGAATTGTTAGTCTAACCGACTCTCCTCCAAAGCATTGCAGACTCCTTATAGTCTATGAAAATAAACATAGGATCCTCAACACCTGCATTACATCACCTATAAAATAGATTAATAGCCATATTTCTTTTAAAACAAAGCATGTTAGAAGGTAAAGCCTCATGAATACCAATCCAACACAAATATTTCACTTAATCTAGAACTATAGGACGCCATAACCACTTCCACACATCTGAAATTGAATCATCCACCTCACTGTTGTAGTTAAGCCATTAATAACTACAGTTTGCAGTATAAGACCCGGTTGCATGGTCATTCCACACCCACCTCTCCTCTTCATAATTAGAACTTTGAGAACATGTATTTTAAATGAAATCCTTAACTTTAGATGGAACCCTTGTGTAAAAGATGTTAAAATCCGAAGTGGCTTCTTGAAAAATATCATTCACCTGAAGTTGAGTATTAGAGATATTGACAAAGTTGACATAATTGTATAACTTTCCAAACCCTATTCAATTGTCATACCAAAAGGACTTATTCCCATTTCCAAAATGCAAAGTGAAATCGTCCTTTACATTATGTGTAGCCTTCACTATACTTCTCAAAGGGTAGGAGACTATAACCATATATGGATCAAACAAAATATAATTAGATACTTGTACTTCAAAACTTTACACCATAACTTGTCATTGTTACTAATCATGTTCCAGCACATCTTGCCAAGGAAAGAAATATTTGCATATCGAAAATCCCTTATCCCAAGACCACTTTCACGCTTATTTCTTGTGATAACATCCCAACTTACCAAATTAAGACTTCGCTTATTGACATCCCCACTCCACACAAAATTCCTCGTCATCTTATGAATGTCATTACAAACATTTTGGGGTAACCATATAACCTGCATAGTGCACATTGGAATAGACGAACTTACATATTTATCAAGACATCAACAACCAGCCTTGTTCATGATATTCAACTTCCAAGTAGTCATGCACATTTGAATATTCTCCATAATAGGTTTACAAATTGCTTTATTGTCCCTTTCTTGAACAAGAGGAATTCCGAGGTAATTTTCGAGCTTACTAACCACACACATTGAACTAATACTCATGAAATTATTTTTCCTCCTACTAGTCACAAGCTTTGAGTAAACAAACTTAGCCTTAGCTTCATTAACCTCCAAACCCAAAGCTTTATAGAAATACCTTAAAGTACAAGAAACAACCCTGAATTGTAGTTTGTTTCCTTGAAAAAAAGAGAGAATATCATCTACAAATAAAATTGTAAAATAGGTGGCCCACCTCTAGAAAGCTAGATTGGAAGCCACACGCCCATATCAACTTTTTGATTAATGTAAAAGGCCAGTTTCTCGATGTAGAGAATAAAAAATAAGGAGACATTGGATCTCCTTAACAAAGGCTTCTCCTTGGTTTAAATCCTTCAAGCCTCAAACTGTTCCACAATAGAGACACTTCACCAGAGCGAACATGCCCCATAATAAGGTTGATAGTTATTGTTGAAAGGCCAAACCATATAACTGTATGTTGGAGGAAATCCTAGTTGATTCTATCATAAGCCTTTTCCAAATCCACTTTTAAAGCCATGACACCATTTTTAGCCTTAGTCTTGTGCAAATGGTGGATAACTTCCACTGCCAAATCATATTATTTGAAGTGTCTCTTCCCGCTATGAAACTACATTGCAAGGGACCAACCAACTCATCCAAAAAAGGCATCAATCTATTCACCAAAACTTTGGTAATAACCTTGTCGACCATATTGTTCCCACTATGAAACTACTTTGCAAGAGACCAACCAACTCAACCAAAAAGAGGCATCAATATATTCACCAAAACATTGGTAATAACCTTGTAGATAGGGGTGTCAAAAAGGGCCGCCTGACCTGTTTAGCCCGCGCCCGCAAATGCCAGCAAAAATTTAAGCGGGCCGGGCATGCCCGCAATTGGTTAATGGACAAAAAGTCATGCCCTGCCCGTTTTAAAACGGGCTAATGGGCGGCCCGCGGGCATTTTCCTGTTTACATTAAAAAAGCAACAATGGTGAATGCTAAGTTATCAAGTACATTAGGTAGTAAATTAATAGATTTTACATAACCACATTACATAATAATTAAAAGTCACTATAATAATAATTCAAAACATATCTCTCTAACCATATTAGATAATAATTTTCTCCAACAAGTCTGCAATAATAATTATAAAATAACCAAGTAGTAATAAAGTCTTGGATTAAAATTTTAAAGTGTAGAATGTAATGCCTGCGGGAAGCCCACGGAGCCCGTTTAAAATGCCCGCTAATAAAGCGGGCAAACGGGCCGGGCAATACGGGCTAACAGGCAAAAATATCATACCCTACCCGCATTTTTTTGTGGGCAATGCGGGCTGGCCCGCAGGCAATGCCCATATTGACACCCCTACTTGTAGACCATATTGAAAATACTATTAGGTTTGAGTTTCTTTAACTTAGTAGGATTTTTGACCTTGAGAATTAAAACAATGAGAGTCTCGACAATGTAGACATATGAATAACCGATACCGCATCTCATATCTTAAAATTGTGGAAATGTGGTTTCAATATTTTTTACAAATACGATAATTATATGACATATCATTATCAAATTTATTACACATGTAGATGAAACAAAGTAGAGGTGATGAACAAAAAAAAAAGATAGATGTAAGAAATTGGACTTACATGGAAACATGAATCAACATCTTTTAATTGAGAATAAAGACCCACAGTCGGAGAGAATGTTTAGACCAACTCAACACGTCCATGTATGCATTGGGCCTGTGTGATTCCAATGACTCAACAATTATTCCCAAGACTCGATGACAATATATGAATTTAGGTATTGTTAGATGATGACTATTGTTTTTGGTTGTGTGATGTTTGGTGGGATGATTTTGGATTGTTATATGAAAGGTAATGTTGAGGGTAAAAAAATGATTGATGAATGAATTTGTTTGATTGTTGTGTATAGGAGATTTTGATGTTGGTGTGGATGAGAGATTTTGTATATGGAAGATGATGTTTAGGGAGATTGGGGATCAGTTAGGAAAGAAATGGTATGAGCATTTTTGGCATTTTCTCCCCTTTTTCTCTTAAGGGGAAGACTTCATCTATTTATAGCAAAAACCATATGAACACCAATTAATTCCTAGGAGAACATTAAGGGATTATGATTTTTTTCTAATTCCCAATCTGATTTTTATCACACTTAAATGCAAGTTTTAATAGCCAAATTTTCATACTCAATCAATGTATTTAATTCCAGCACATGGCCAAATTGCAAAAAAAATCAATCAATACCCAAATCTTTCAAAATTCAAATCTACGAAAATGGATTAAATATATGTCATTATGATGGATCATTCATTAAATATTCATATTTTCTTTATCTCTTTATTTTCTGGAAATAATTTTCTTTGGAATCAATTGAAATAAAATTCATTAAGTGCTAATGAATTCATTTATTTGATTTATTACCCCTTTTTCTAAAAAAATCAACTCATGGAATCTAATCGGATTCACATATAATATATATTTGAGTTGATGAAATTTGTATCAAAAATATTTATTGAAAATTTGGTTTTTTTTTAGTATTTTTGGGTCGGACAAAATTTGGTATTCACAGCTGCCCCTCTTTACCTGTTGCTTATTGGACATAACTCAAACTGAAGTTTGAGGAGTTGTCCTGATAAGTAATAGGTAAAGAAATGAATACTAATTTTGTTAAGGCTCAGAAAAGGGCTATTAGGACAATTACCGAATTTGATGAAGCAGATCGATGCTCTGCTGATGGAGCAGGGATTTGTTGAGGCAATTCCCATATTTGCCATGATGAACTAGGGATTTGTTGAGGCACCCATACTGCCAAAATGATTCAGGGATTTGCTGAGGCACCCATGCTGCCGAAACGATTCAGTGATTTGCTGAGGCACCCGTGCTTCCAAAACGATTCAGGGATTTGCTGAGGCACCCATGCTGCCGAAACGATTCAGGGATTTGCTGAGGCACCCGTGCTGCGGAAACGATTCAGGGATTTGCTGAAGCACCCATGCTGCCGAAACGATTCAGGGATTTGCTGAGGCACCCGTGCTGCCGAAACGATTCAGGGATTTGCTGAGGCACGCATTTTGCGTAAACGATTCAGGGATTTGTTGAGGCACCCATGCTTCCAAAATGATTCAGGGATTTGTTGAGGCACCCATGTTGCCTAAACGATTCAGGGATTTGCTGAGACACCCATGCTGCCATAATGAAGGTTTTGGTGTGAAGGTAGAAATTTCACTTGCAGAATGTAATGTTTCGCGCCGATTTGTTAATGTAGATATTGTGTGTAAATGTATGTTGAGACATATGATATGCAAATTTTTGGTTTGTTTATTTATGTTTATTAGAGAAATGATGTAGAGATGCATGTTTGAGTGTTTTGCAATGAAGTGACTTGTTTTATGCTTATTGGAAGAATAGTGTAGGGATGCATGTTTGAATGTTTGGTTATACGAAATGTTTTGTTTTGTTTGTTTGTGTTTATTAGAAGAATAATACATGGATGCATGTTTGAATGTTTGGTTATGTGCAATGCAATATTTTTTGTTTTTTTTTTGTGCTTATAGGAAGAATAATTTGAATATGCATGTATGAATGCCTAGTTATATGTAATGAATGATTATGCCATATTATGTAATGAATGATTATGCCATATTTTTTTGTTTGTGCTATAATGATTGGTATATGAATGTGACTATGCATTGAAAAATATAGTTATGTTTTAATGTATGTATGTCATGTATGATATGAGTACTATATATTTTGTTTGAATGAGTAACACCTGTGCACAAATGTTCTAATGCATCACTTAGGGTTCAGTTTGTTATTTATCTTGTGTATGAAATTCATCAAATTTTGTAGACTCAATTGAAGTGGTCCTTGTTCTTGATGTTGATTGGTACCATCAAAATCTTCCCCCAGTTTACTTGAAGATGTCTTTCCTTTAAGGTGATCCTTAAACCGCTTCACTATGATCATGTGGACAATGACTAAACCAAACTATTTTGCCCGAGTGCAGGTCTGCATAAAATTTCTATCGAAAGTGTTGATGATTTTTGTAACAGCAAAAATTGCCCTAGTGTGCATGTTATGAACTCTTGTCTTCACTCAGGAGGCTACAACTTATATTCTCCAAAAAGTTGCACCTGTTTGGGTGATTGATGATATGCAATACCAAGTCTTCCACTTGGTGTGTTCATTTAATTTTCCCTAATTTTTGCCAAGAGTATCATATGTAGGCATCTGTCGGGAATTCTTTCATTAGGATCTCAAGTCGCCTTCATAGGTTTTCGACGGTTTTCGACTTAGGATCACTCACCTTTTTCTAGGTTGCCCATGTGGGTTTTCAACCTAACACTCTTTTGTTTTCTTTTTCTTTTTTTTTGTTTTTTTTGTTGCTCTTTTCTTTGAACACACTAGGATGTCTTGGCTCGATGGGATGTAGAAGCCTTGAACAATGACTCGTTCTTTCTTCAATATGCTTGAAAATCGAAGATATTTCTTGTATTTGATTGAGAGATTTTAACTTCTTGTGATTGATTCAACTAATACAATCATGAGAAATCACTTCTGCATTGCTCCAGTTTTGGACTCCTTTTAATTTTTCACAAGAAAATTGGATCAACCCAAAAACTGCCCCAGTTTTGGCTTCTTCTGACTTTCCACTAGAAAATGTGATCAACACCAAAATTTGCCCCAGTTTGGTCTTCTTGTGACTTTCCACTACCCCCAGTGTGAGATAATCTGAGTCATTCTTATATCCGTATTGATTTGGTAAGTTTAGATTGTCAAGTTCTAGGCCATGAATCATCTTAAAATCTGCCTCAATTTGAGAAGCTTCTAATTTTCTTTTGCCTTTATTGCTCTTTATTTCATGCATAACTTTTTTCTAAAACAATGATCATGCAAATTTTGGTAAGTGTTTGGGCTATGAGTGGTGATGTGGTAGTGATGATAAAATTTGTGTTTGGCTTGGGTAGATATGGTGGTGATGATGATGATATAAATCAATTTGGGTATGGCTTGGTAGACATGGTGGTGATGATAGAATTCAATTTGGGTTTGGCTAATAGTAGATGTGGTGATGGCTATGATAGAATTGAATTTGTCTTTGGCTTTAAGAGTGATGGTGAAGGTATGAAGGATAGATGGTTGATATTTAATTGTGGTTGATGACATTAAATTTGTGTTTTGCGTGTGTTGATATGATGATGGTGATAATGAATGTTAACTTATGCATTGAAGATGAGATATTTTATCAAATTTTTTTGAGATTTCTGGAGTCAACAATTTTTTTGTATTAATACATATCTTAGGCAAATAAGTCTTCAACAGGGTCTTTTTAAGCTTGTATCGTGGCTAAGCTATGGTTTTTCAAGAAAATGATATAAGGCTCAAAATTTGTGTTTCCCATACCCACCATTCACCTTTCTTCTTTATCCTATTTTTAACATTTTTCAAACATGACATTCAACTATTAAGAGAATTTTTCAGGTTTTGATAAGGATGGCCTATGATTAAGGCGATAATTTTTTCATATGACCTATGATTAAGGCGATATTTTTTCATGAAGGGTTCCTTTTGTGATCCTTGATGTCGCACTTTTGCCCTAATTTTTTTGCCTGAGATAATAATTGAGGATTCTCACCGGTTTTTTTTTAGCAAGGAACGTTCTTTGTATTTTTCTTATCTTCCAGTCACATGATTGATGTAAAAGAATATTTTTCTTTAATAATTGAATGTCAAGGAAAACTGTTGAAAAACTAACCTCCCCGGGCTATTGAAATATTGAGGGTTATTCAAAAATTATCTCCTTTCATTATGTCTGGGCTCAAAAGGGGTGACTAGGGATATCTCCAAGATGCTCAGGAATTATAAAAAATGCCTTGTGTCATTAGAAAAATTTGCTTGAAGATGTACATCATTTTTTTGTTTTACATTTGCATCGTTCTCCATTTTATTTTATTTTATTTTAAATCAAATATCTCACAGCAAGGCATAGATTAATTTTATTTGGGTTTATTTGGTTATGTGTTCTTTGGATAAATATTGTGAGTGAAGTTAGTATGGTTAGGTATCAGATGGTGAAACTTGCATGATCAATGTATCAGGATATACTTGTTAAAAGATATGCATTTGAAAGTAAATTTTTCTGAGGGAATGCTTGAATGGTTCAACCTTGACTTTAGTCCTGAAGTGAAGAGAAATTTTCAAATTGGTCTCTGACTTTGCTGGGGTTGAAGATAATGCACTATCGAGTATGGACTCAACCACAAACTGTGAGTTCTCTATCTTCTTGAATGTCTTCAGTTTCAATATTGATAGCTTTCAGTCGAGTCTAACAAACTTCTTCTTAAAATTAATCTTCCATTTATGAGTGTCCTTAGCAGTGGGATCATGAAATGCATGCAAAAAATGATTTCTTATTGATGCATGATACGCATGAAGTGAATTTTTTAGCATGTTACATGAATGGAGATGCAACCTATAACTTAAAATGATGCATGAAATACAAGAAACGTGTATGACTATGCATATGTTTGGATGTATGAATAATGTGAGGATGCAAATATTTTTATAATGTATAAGGTATATGAATGCATCTAATTTTATTTTTTATCGGATGCATGAGTCAATTAATGAAGATTTGTTTTTTTAAATGCAATGAATGAATGCATAAGCCAATCAATGATGATTTTATTCTTGAATGTAATGAATAAATGCATGAGTCAATTAATGAATTTTTTATATTTTTTAATATAACGAATAAATGCATTAGTCAGTTAATGAATTTTTTAATATTTTTGAATGCAATGACTAAATATATAAGTTAATCAATTAAAGTTTTATTCTTGAATGAATGCACAAATGAATGAATGTTCAAATAATATATTTTTGGATGCATGCACTCACTATCATAAATATGGTATACTTAAGAGGTTTTGGGTTTATCTAATACGGTTTGCTTCTAAGGGGCCCAGATTGCATCCAATCATGAAGAGAGGAAACCCAAATATCTCAGGGATTACAAGTGAGACCCGAAGCCTACACCAGTAAGGCCCATGATATTTGGTAACAATCTGGGTGGTTCATCATGCCAATGTAAGTGAGGCCCAAAGTCCTCACCGACAAGGTGGATGTTCCTCCTAACTTAATGCTCGGGTATAGAGCATATACTTACGCCAATGTGATGAGGCATGACAGAAGATATTAATGATATACAATAAAGTAATATAAACACAACAAGAAAAAAAAAACATGCATTTAATATTTACGGGTCTGACTCACCAAAAAAAAAATTCCCCAACAGAGTCGCCAGCTGTCGTGCCCTGATTTTCGGCTGCACGACCTCATTAGAGTCGCCACTACATTTTTTT